>NC_039252.1:14372693-14672693 GCF_003368295.1 Carassius auratus
GTGACTACTGTCCCTGAGTTTTTTTTTTTTTTTTTTTTTGCAGTATTTTTAAACCTTGGGGTCAACAGCGTTTTCACTATTGCCATTGGTTGCAGCTTAAGGTGGCCAATGGCTTAGCCATTACGTATATTGGGTCCTTGGAAAAGTATTTGGTGCTTTGTGGGAAGTTGAAGCTAGTGGCTTGTTCGTACCAGTATTCTGGGGCCACTGTGAACTGCGTTATTATTATATTAAGTTTTAGTATTAGATGTAGGTGTTTATTGGAAGCATAAAATAATCATACTGACCTGTAGGTTATGACCTATATAGCCTATTTACGTTTTTAAAGTTGAGTGCCCTCTAGCGGGCGTGAATAATAATGATAGTGTAGTGGTGCGTCTGTCGTCATGAAATGATGCATGACTGTCAAAATGTTTCACTTCTGATGTTGATTATAGAGATGAAATCAAGTCTGATGCTATTAACTTATTCCTCAATTTTTATAAGGTCTTCGATACTTTAAAACACCAGTCCCTTATTAACTCTTTAGAGACTTTTCGATTTCCTTCAAAGTTCATAAATATTGTTTAAATTTTGTTCAAAGAAATAGATAGTTGTATAATTTAAAATTCACGTACATCACCAAGGTTTCCTATTCCTATTTCCAAGAAGAGATGCATTTCCTCTTCCATGTATAGAAGAATCGTTAGGCTGCTTTTTGCACACCCTTCGGACTATTTGAGTGGAACCGAATGCCTTTCGGACTGTGCAATGCCCCCAGAATTTTCCAGCGATTGATGCAGCGGATATTCAGTGACCAACAGTGTCAATCGTTGCTTCTTTACTTGGGTGACATTGTGGTCTTTTCCGGTTTAGTTAAACAACATCTGGAGAAACTGGGGCGGTGTTGAGTCGGTTGGAGCAGGAAGAGTTAAAGGTGAAGCTCTTGAAGTGTGCATTTTTCCAGCAGCAGGTACGGTATTTGGGCCATGTAATCTCAAACCAGGGTGTGGCCACGAACCCCAGTAAAATCGAAGTGTTGTCTTCTGTATGGTCCTTTTTAGGATTCACTAGGTACTATAGGCGATTTGTTGAAGGTTTTGCAAAGTTGGCTGCCTCGTTGCATTGGCTAGTGGCAGAGCTGGCCAATGGGGGTCATGAAAAAGGTTTCAAAGGGCGGCCATTCAAGTCTGGTCTAGTGAGTGTCAGGCCAGTTTTGATGCACTTAAGACAAAATTGTCTACTGTTCCAGATTTTGCACTACATTGTTTTAGGTTGATGCGAGCTATGGGGGTAGGGGTGCGGTATTGTCACAGGAGCAAGGGGGCCGAGTGAGGCCTTTAGCCTATGCCAGCTGGGGTGGAGACCTGCAGAAAGGAACATGCAGAACTATAGTTCCATGTAACAGGAGTTTGTGGCCCTTGAATGGGCCATGACAAAAAAAATTTGTGAGTATCTGCTGGGTCACAAATGCACAGTCTATACAGACAACAACCCATTGAATCATTTGGCCTCAGCAAAGTTTGACGCCACAGAGCAGCAGTGGCTAGGCCAACTGGCCTTTATTTGACTATGAAGTCAGATATCGGTCGGAGAGGAGTAATAAAAATGTAGATGTTCTATCTAGGCTGCATTTATCAGATTCCCAAACCATAGAAGCTATAGCCCCAGGCACTACTTTCCCTCAACCAATGCAACAGGTGCTACAGTCCGTACTGACCAGGGTTAACCAATTGGCCATTTCTGCTCTACCAGCTCGTACACCGGCTGAGATTGCTATTTTTCAGCAGGCAGACTCTACCATTCAGGAAGCTTTAGTCTTTTGGAGGCGGGAGGAACGGCCCAGCCCCCAAGAGCACAAACAGGTCTCACCACAGACATTGGCCCTGCTTGAACAGTGGGATCGTTTAGTGGAGTGGGATGGTGTGGTTTACCGTAAGGTCTTCTGTTCAGACGGAGACGGAGAGAAATGGTATGGCAATTGTTGCTGCCCGAGGCCATGCAAAAAGAAGTACTAATTAGGGCTGAACGATATGGACAAAATTTCATATCTCGATTTTCATGCCAAATATCTCGATATCGATACAATACGATATGACTACTTGTTCTTTTGCTAAGCACAACCTGACAACACATCACTCTGGTTTAAATCGCCTTTTCTGAATCCAAAATACTTCCAAATTAAGGAAGATGATTTATGTTTTGGCACAAGTCAGATTCTGCACTGCCACCGGGGCCGCATTATCTCCCACACTCATTTTCTTTCTTTCTATTTATCCGTCCCTGGAGCGTACGATCAAGTGCATCACATGATCAACTGCAAATTCAAATGTTAAATTTAGCCAGAAACAGGCGCGCTTAGAGCTGTCATATATCACAACTTTTCAGTGTTCAACCACATACTGTTATTTTAGGTTTTCAAGCATATAAATCACATAAGCACTAAAAAAATACATTTAGGAGTTTGTAAAATACACACTGATGTCTATGGAAGAGGTTATAATAATCCTTTCCATTATAATTCAACACGTTTTATTCATATCAGATACACATTGTGTAAGTAACTTCAATGTTTACTTTATTCTATTCCCAGTTCACCAGCCACTTACTTTTAAGTATTTCGGGAGAAGTGGATGAATTCACGTGTTGAAAACATAGAGGTTGTAAATCCAACAGATCCGATTCTCTGAACTGCATCTGCAGTACAACCTAACATGGCGGTGCCCATCGCGCATACAACTCAACTAACGCGATCGTTATAAAAGTGTTTAAACAACAAAATACTTCCACTTGCATGTATTTGACAATCGGAATATCAGATATTTCATGCCATAGCTAACACATTTGTGAATATTCTGAATAAAAAATGAAAAATGACATAAAAGCAGATCATCATTCATTCAGCGATGTTGCTGCTGCGGTGTGTCACGTGACAAGCAATGACGCGTCACCATGGAAATGCCACCCCCCCCCCCTCTTGTGTGCATGCTGGCTTTAGCAGTGCATTCAAGGGTTCAAGGGCACTCGTAAAACTGAATGTTTGTTGTGACTGCCAGAGTGCTATGCAGGGCGAGCAGCGGAGAGGGGAAATCTATATCGTCTATATCATTGCTTTTTTCGATAGTAATATCTTTGAAAGTTCATATCTAGATTAGATACGGATAGCGATATATCGTTCAGCCCTAGTACTAATTACAGGCCCATAAGCAGCATGGCCACCAGGGAAACCAAAAGGACCCTGGAGCTTTTAAGGCAGCAGTGCTTCTGGCCAGGTATGGCTTTGGATGTGGCACGCTGGTGTCAGTTGTGCGAAAGATGTTCAGGTTGCCAAAGAGTTTCATGGGCCACTACTGGTGGGCGACCCAATGAAATCTTGGCAATTGATTTTTCTACTCTAGAGCCAGCTAGGAGTGGCAGGAGAATGTCTTGATTAATGACTGATATTTTTAGCAAGTATACTTTTGGCTGTCCCGACAAGTGATCAACAATGCTTGTAGGTGAGTGGTTTTCAAAGTTTGGGATCCCTGGCCGAATCTAATTCAGAACACGGCCGCAGTTTTGAAAATGGGATTATTCAGCAGCTTTGTGGTTTTTGGGACGGCGTGCCTCGAGGTGGTGGGCCCTCTTTGGTGAGTAGTGTGGGTACCTTCACCGTGTGACCATTGCTGCATTGGTGGTGTGGTTGCGCACGCGTGCTGGGGTGGATTGTTTGGATACTCATGCCCAAGCCGCTGGACCGCCCACCAGTAAGCCTCACGACCCGGTTTTGTGAGTGTGCGTGTGTGAGAGACCCCATGTCAGTACAATGATTCACACACCCTCGTGTGCTATTTATTATTGTGTTTTAACTTGATGATGATGAATTGCTCAATCTCCATTGGATTGCTGTGAATTTAGATATATTGTGATACGGTATTGACTCTACCCAGAGTGTAGTGTTTTAGGAATATGCTGAAGTCAGCTTCAGAGTGTTCAAATTTTTTTCTGTGAATTTTCTGTGAAATTGATAAATAAAATTGTATTTCTTTTTTTTTTGTATGGAACCATTTCTTTGTTTGTTCAGTGCCCAACCTGATTGCCTAATTCTATAGAAGTCTTGGTGGTTACTTATAGTTCCCCGGGTTAGATCTTGGGGTAACGTAGTCAAAATTACAAAACTGCCGCTGCTACACAGGCGAAAAGCAAGGCCATAGACAACTTGGCTGTGTTTGAGTGTTACCTTTGGCTGGAAATCAAGTACACAGACAAAGGCCGCCTGCCTCAAATCCCCAATCTCCCCCTCAGAGTTATTTGACCCTGCTGTAGATGGATTTGAAGAGCGCTTCAGTGCAGCACAAAAGTCATCACAGGCCATGTGCCACATCCTGCCTAAAGTGGTCCAGTTTTTTCAAGTCTCAAAAAGGCTCTCTTCCCAGGCAGCCTGTGAAGCCTGCTCTGTCTACTGCTCAGAAAAAAAGCCTGAGCTCCAACAGTACCCTCAGATGGATAAACCCTTTCCAAGGACATGGGCATCCACACCAGATTGACATAGGGCCCTGAGTCACAAAGGTCATCTTGATCTCAAAGCAGAGCAGAACAAGAGAGGGTTAAGTACAGTAGTGTAATGTAATGAAGTAATTATACAGTGCTCAAGTATTTTTTAGGAGTATCTGTAATTTACTTGAGTTTTTTATATCTAAGCCAATTTTTACTTGTTGTACTCCACTACATTTCCTAATTCAAATGTATACTTTTACTCCGATACAGTTCCTCGAAGCTTAAGAACACGGACTGCCGGAAAGCAGGTTTGACGAATCATTGGTCTGCCGTTTGCAGGTTAGACTCATGCTAATGTGCAAACAAGTGATGATTAATTTTCCACTCAAATTGAATCTGTGGTGTGTGATACAGCATCGCGTGCGATAATATGGTAAGTGTTGTTGTAATGATGACTTTATCAAGTAAGCTATATCACCAAATTACACACAGACTGCACGCACGTTTATTTATTAGTCTGTTAAAACAAAAAAATCCAGGTATTCTAAATTATATACCGCAAAACTGCTTTTTATATTTGTACTATTTAATAAAGTTAACTTAATCTATATCACACAAAGACTTTTTTTCTGCACATATCAGCACGAACACATTTAATAATCATTTTATACAAGTTCAGCAAAGCAATAAGTGTCTTACATATTAGACATAATATTGCTTGTTTTTGCTAAATTTTACTAACAAAAATAGTTCCAAACAAAGATCACAGCACTGTTTACATGTCTGAGCAATGGACTGTTCACTTATTTGAATGAATCAGCTTTTTGACCAAATCGATTGAATGAATGATTCAGTGATTCACTCATTAACACAGTCAAATGCTGCCATCTACTGGTTTCAGTTTCACATTTCTACTTTTTTATGTTTTTAATTATTTCAAATATCAGTCTTCAACATTTTATGTTAAAAATAAAACATTAGGCCTATTTATGTATCTGTAACTGCAGTTAAATGCATCCATGTCCTCTCTGAGATACATAAACTGTGTGAATACATCTAAATACTATTTCAGATGCAGATTCCATAAATGTTTTCTTATGTTGAAATGAAAGACGCTAAGTACCGGATAAAGTGCTTCTTACTCTTACACAAAATGGAAGAAAGTGTTAAAACTGAACACAATCTTGCTAGTCAAGCTTTGTAAGAACATTTTATATATAGCGCCTGTATTTATTTGATTATTCTCCATTTTGCTTTTACTTGTACTTTTACTTTAATAACTTAAGTACATTTAAGATTTAAAAAATAGCCTATTTTTCGTACTTAAGTACAATAAATAGCACATACTTTAAGACTTTACTCAAGTAACAATCTAAACGGTGATGTCAACTTCTACCAAAGTAATTTTCTAATAAGATATCTGTACTTTTACTTGAGCATGGCTTTCAGGTACTTGAAGTGAAAAGTGAAGTGACATTCAGCCAAGTATGGTGACCCATACTCAGAATTTGTGCTCTGCATTTAACCCATCCGAAATACACACACACACAGAGCAGTGAACACACACACACACACACACACACTGTGAGCACACACCCGGAGCAGTGGGCAGCCATTTATGCTGCGGCGCCCGGGGAGCAGTTGGGGGTTCGATGCCTTGCTCAAGGGCACCTAAGTCGTGGTACTGAAGGTGGAGAGAGAGCTGTTCATGCACTCCCCCCACCCACAATTCCGTCCGGCCCGAGACTAGAACCCACAACCCTTCGATTAGGAGTCCAACCCTCTAACATACATACATACATATACATTTAATTATATATTCAGGATGTGCCAGCAATTAAATCGCCTTAGCAGTGTGGTTCATTCTTGAAGCAAAGTTTTGCCTGATAAACAGTGTGGATTTACAAAATAATTATTGTTTTTTTTTTGTTTCTAACAAATAAGTTCTTGTTAAAAACCAATTAAAATGAAAAATAATCTGCTTATAATTTCCACACAGGAGAGACTTGGTGTTGTTTCCATACTAAAGGAAATATATCAGTATCGTCATTGGCATCAGATATAGGCAAAAATCCAATATTGTGCATCAGACATGAACCATTCATATGTAGTTATTAATGTAAATGCAATGCAAAACATTTCTGAGAGAATGCAAAAGTGGCTTGTTTTTTTTCTTGTTTTTTTTACATCTTAAATTTCTTACCATAACCAAGACCCTTTAGGGGCTCCGTACAACAGTAGTAATACAGATTTGGTAGTCTGAAAAAGTGTGTATCTGGATCCAGTCCTTTTTTTCGTTGAACATCCTGCAGAATAAGACTAATGACACACAGCTGGAAACAATGAGAACTAACAGACAGAGCAAAAGGTGATGGGAAATGAAGTCCAGAACAAACAAACTAAGATTCAAAAGGAGTGCCCTCTGGTGGCTATCATGGGCACTCCAGCAGATGGCTGTGACACCTGAACTTCCTAATTATGATGAACATGGCACTTGATCGGTTCTTGGCGATCTGTTACCCGCTAAGATACCCTGTTTTAATGACTAACCGTACTATGAGGCTTCTAATAGGGTTTTCTTGGGTTACTGCAATGATTGTTCAAACCATTAGCTTAATGCAGACAGTGAAGCTGCCATTCTGTGGGCCAAACATCATCTTTAATGATTTCTGTGATTCTCTATCTATGAACCAGCTGGCCTGTGTTGACACCCTCGCAAATCTCAATGGATATAGTGTAGCAATGTTTGTCCTTCTTGTGCCCTCGTCTTTCATCATATTTTCTTATTTAACTATCCTGGTGTCTATGCTTCGAATAGCAAATGCACAGGGCCGAATTAAAGCCTTTTCGACCTGTGCCACACATCTATTACGTTCCCCGCTTCATGGTTTATAGCACTTCTAACATCCCAAATACTCAGATGAACAGCAGTCACAAGATCAGCCTGGTCATGTTCTACAGTCTTCTTCCACCTTTAGTGAACCCCTTCATCTACTGCCTCGGGATCAAAGAAATCAGACAGTTTTTTATCAAATGGATGGTCCACAGAAACAGGACCATCAGTATGTTGTTAACTATTTCTAAATAAGATGATTTGACTGTTAAATTGTTCTTATTCACCTTATTACATGAAACTGACATGTTATTGTTATGCAGTTATGTGCTATGCATTAATTGTCACAGTGTCTGGGTTGTTGTTCCCCGGGGTTCCACTAGATGTCCTCCTTCTCACGGTGCCTGTCCCAGATCACTTCCTGTTCCCTTATATGGTCACCTTCCTCCTTGTTACCTGATTGATTGTTCACCCCACCTGTCTCCTGTTTCCCAATTATCCTTCTGTGTATAAATACCCAGTCTGTCTTAGTCTATGTCACGGAGTCCTTGTCTGATGTCATTGTGTTTCAGGTCCATCAGTCTTGCTTTGTCTTACCCTATGTGTCTCATTCTCTCGTTCCACCAGACTTCCTCTACCTTTCCGTTCTTCCGAGTTCCCCGTTTCATCCGGTTCCCTTTTTGTTTGATTTGTCTCTCATGACTGTTTATTTTGTATTTACCCCTCTGTTTAAATAAAACCCTTACCTGCATTTGGATCTACCCTCTCTTTGTGTTTTTCCCCAATACCTATCGTGACAGAAGGACTCCGTCATGCCTAGATCCAGCGGTGTGGGATTTCGAATCGGTTCCCCAGCCACCATGGAGGAACGGAGGGGGAGATACCAGAACTTAATCACCCTTCATCAAGAGGGAAGTGAGGTGGGTGGCCTGGCGCAATTGTTTTGGACTATGGCAGTCGGGCTAGGTTACAATGATGCAGCACTAAAGGATTTATTTAATAATTGCCTGGATGATCCTTTACCTTCATGGGAGATGAAGGGGTTAGAGATACTGGACTTTTGGGGGTTTACCAATTACCTGCACCATCGTGCCCAGTGGGATGCAACAACCACACCAGAGTGTCCAGACAAGGCTGCCAGCTCAGCCCCACAGCACAAGATGGGCGCCAGCCCAACCCCACAGCACAGGATGGCCGCCAACCCAGCCCCACAACCCAAGATGGCCACCAGCCCAGCCCCACAGCCCAAGATGGCCGCCAACCTAGCGTCACAGCCCAAGATGGCCGCCAGCCCAGCACCACAGCACAAGATGGCCGACTCAACGCCACCGACTCCCCATCGTAGAGGGCGGAGGAGGAGACAGGCAGCTGCTGTTCCCGAGGCGGAGCCCGAGGCAGTTCCCGAGGCGGTGCCCGAGGCTGTTCCCGAGGCGGTGCCCGATGCAGTTCCCGAGGCGGAGCCCGATGCAGTTCCCGAGGCGGTGCCCGATGCAGTTCCCGAGGCGGTGCCCGATGCAGTGCCCGAGGCGGTGCCCGATGCTGTTTCCGAGGCGGTGCCCGATGCAGTTCCCGAGGCGGTGCCCGAGGCGGTGCCCGATGCTGTTTCCGAGGCGGTGCCCGATGCAGTTCCCGAGGCGGTGCCCGATGCAGTTCCCGAGGCGGTGCCCGATGCTGTTTCCGAGGCGGTGCCCGATGCAGTTCCCGAGGCGGTGCCCGATGCTGTTTCCGAGGCGGTGCCCGATGCAGTTCCCGAGGCGGTGCCCGATGCAGTTCCCGAGGCGGTGCCCGATGCAGTTCCCGAGGCGGAGCCCGATGCAGTTCCCGAGGCGGTGCCCGATGCTGTTTCCGAGGCGGTGCCCGATGCAGTTCCCGAGGCGGAGCCCGATGCAGTTCCCGAGGCGGTGCCCGATGCAGTTCCCGAGGCGAAGCCCGATGCGGTTCCCGATGCAGTTCCCGAGGCGGTGCCCGATGCGGTTCCCGATGCAGTTCCCGAGGCGGTGCCCTATGCAGTTCCCGAGGCGGTGCCCTATGCAGTTCCCGAGGCGGAGCCCGATGCAGTTCCCGAGGCGGTGCTCGATGCAGTTCCCGAGGCGGTGCTCGATGCAGTTCCCGAGGCCGAGGTCGTTCCCGAGGTGGTGCCCGATGCTGTTCCCGAGGCGAAGCCCGATGCAGTTCCCGAGGCGGTGCCCGATGCAGTTTCCCGAGGCGAAGCCTGATGCAGTTCCCGATGCAGTTCCCGAGGCGGTGCCCGATGCTGTTTCCGAGGCGGTGCCCTATGCAGTTCCCGAGGCGGAGCCCGATGCAGTTCCCGAGGCGGTGCTCGATGCAGTTCCCGAGGCGGTGCTCGATGCAGTTCCCGAGGCGGTGCCCGATGCAGTTCCCGAGGCGGTGCTCGATGCAGTTCCCGAGGCGGTGCCCGATGCAGTTCCCGAGGCGGTGCCCGAGGCGGAGCCCGATGCTGTTCCCGAGGCGGAGCCCGATGCTGTTCCCGAGGCGGAGCCCGATGCAGTTCCCGAGGCGGTGCCCTATGCAGTTCCCGAGGCGGAGCCCGATGCAGTTCCCGAGGCGGTGCTCGATGCAGTTCCCGAGGCGGTGCTCGATGCAGTTCCCGAGGCGGTGCCCGATGCAGTTCCCGAGGCGGTGCCCGATGCAGTTCCCGAGGCGGTGCCCGATGCAGTTCCCGAGGCGGTGCCCGAGGCGGAGCCCGATGCTGTTCCCGAGGCGGAGCCCGATGCTGTTCCCGAGGCGGAGCCCGATGCTGTTCCCGAGGCGGAGCCCGATGCTGTTCCCGAGGCGGAGCCCGATGCAGTTCCCGAGGCGGAGCCCGATGCAGTTCCCGAGGCGGAGCCCGATGCAGTTCCCGAGGCGGAGCCCGATGCAGTTCCCGAGGCGGTGCTCGATGCAGTTCCCGAGGCGGTGCTCGATGCAGTTCCCGAGGCGGTGCTCGATGCAGTTCCCGAGGCGGTGCTCGATGCAGTTCCCGAGGCGGTGCCCGATGCAGTTCCCGAGGCGGTGCCCGAGGCGGAGCCCGATGCTGTTCCCGAGGCGGAGCCCGATGCTGTTCCCGAGGCGGAGCCCGATGCTGTTCCCGAGGCGGTGCCCGATGCTGTTCCCGAGGCGGTGCCCGATGCTGTTTCCGAGGCGGAGCCCGATGCAGTTCCCGAGGCGGAGCCCGATGCAGTTCCCGAGGCGGAGCCCGATGCAGTTCCCGAGGCGGTGCCCGATGCTGTTTCCGAGGCGGTGCCCGATGCAGTTCCCGAGGCGGAGCCCGATGCAGTTCCCGAGGCGGAGCCCGATGCAGTTCCCGAGGCGGAGCCCGATGCAGTTCCCGAGGCGGAGCCCGATGCAGTTCCCGAGGCGGAGCCCGATGCAGTTCCCGAGGCGGTGCCCGATGCAGTTCCCGAGGCGGAGCCCGATGCAGTTCCCGAGGCGGAGCCCGATGCAGTTCCCGAGGCGGTGCTCGATGCAGTTCCCGAGGCGGTGCTCGATGCAGTTCCCGAGGCGGTGCCCGATGCAGTTCCCGAGGCGGAGCCCGATGCTGTTCCCAAGGCGGAACCCGATGCTGTTCCCGAGGCGGAGCCCGATGCAGTTCCCGAGGCGGTGCCCGATGCTGTTCCCGAGGCCGAGGTCGTTCCCGAGGCGGTGCCCGATGCAGTTCCCGAGGCGGAGCCCGATGCAGTTCCCGAGGCGGAGCCCGATGCAGTTCCCGAGGCGGAGCCCGATGCAGTTCCCGAGGCGGAGCCCGATGCAGTTCCCGAGGCGGAGCCCGATGCAGTTCCCGAGGCGGTGCCCGATGCTGTTCCCGAGGCGGTGCCCGATGCTGTTCCCGAGGCGGTGCCCGAGGTTGTTCCCGAGGCGGTGCCCGATGTTGTTCCCGAGGCGGTGTCCGTTACAGTTCCCGAGGCGGTGACCACAAGGCCGTGGTGGTCTTCGGCTCCGCCCTGGGAGACTCTGGCGGTGACCACGAGGACGTGGTGGTCATCCGCTCCGCCCTGGGGGACTCTGGCGGTGACCACGAGGACGTGGTGGTCGTCCGCTCCACCCTGGGGAACTCTGGTGATGACCATGAGGACGTGGTGGTCTTCTGCTCCGACCTGGTGGACTCCGGCCTCGACCACAGAGACGTGGTGGTCTTCCGCTCCGCCCTGGAGGGCTCTGGCCTTGACCACACGGCTGTGGTGGTCATCTGCTCCGTCCTAGTGGACGCCTCAACATGTCCTTCATGGACTTATGTTTTGTGTTTTTTTGAGTTCTGTTTCTGTCTGTTCTCTTTAGTTTAGTCTGGCCCTCCGTCCCTCCCCCTGTACCTCCTCCGGTCCTCCTCCCTCCTGATCTCCCGGTTTTATGTATCATTTCTGGTGTTTGTCCCCCATGTGTTCCTTTTCTGGCCCTCCGTCCCTCCCCCTGAGCCTCCACCTGTCCGCCTCCCTCCTGGTCTCTGTGTCATGTTTTGTCTTTAAGCGTCTGGTAGCCGCTCCGTAGAGGGGGGTACTGTCACAGTGTCTGGGTTGTTGTTCCCCGGGGTTCCACTAGATGTCCTCCTTCTCACGGTGCCTGTCCCAGATCACTTCCTGTTCCCTTATATGGTCACCTTCCTCCTTGTTACCTGATTGATTGTTCACCCCACCTGTCTCCTGTTTCCCAATTATCCTTCTGTGTATAAATACCCAGTCTGTCTTAGTCTATGTCACGGAGTCCTTGTCTGATGTCATTGTGTTTCAGGTCCATCAGTCTTGCTTTGTCTTACCCTATGTGTCTCATTCTCTCGTTCCACCAGACTTCCTCTACCTTTCCGTTCTTCCGAGTTCCCCGTTTCATCCGGTTCCCTTTTTGTTTGATTTGTCTCTCATGACTGTTTATTTTGTATTTACCCCTCTGTTTAAATAAAACCCTTACCTGCATTTGGATCTACCCTCTCTTTGTGTTTTTCCCCAATACCTATCGTGACATTAATTTTATGCATTAATATTTGTTGATATTATAGTCATTTTCTTTTGCATAAAAATAATAATATGTATTATAAAAATGTGGAAGGCCATTATACTCAATACTTAATTTAATACTTAATACTGAATGGATAAATAGACAATATATCAATTTCAGTTAATGATTAGACCTCTAATAATTTTTTTTTTAAAGAAAAAAACATATGGAAAGATGTCCCGTGGTTTGACAAGCTATACAGTAGAACTATTTTTTAAATACTTATTATTCATGAAGTTTATGACATTAATAATCAATAAATAAACAGCATGAAACATTTCTAATTTTAAAAATGAATTTGTTACACTGCTAGGTTAATGCATAATTTATTGCCTAGTATATATTTTAATTAGAAATAAATCATTAATCCCCTCTAGTGTACACCATCTATTAATATTTAATGGAGAAAAAAATTATATGACAGTAATTTGACAAATTGCTATTAATATGCTGCTATTATGTTTATTTTTATTTATACGTTTAGGATGGCGCTTACCGGTTTCATCAGTGTTTAAAATAAATTAAAAGCATATATCTGGTGCTTTCTTTCCACTTACAGTAATTAAAATGATCAAATTCTTATCAAACTGGTAAATTCAGAAGAGTAACCACTTTATTAAATAAAGTTAATATTAACTGATGTACAATAAAAAAAAATCTTACCGCGCAGGAAGTTGTATCAAAGGTCGATATGTGCGCTCTTTAGGTTTAGTACTGTTCGCCATTTAAATACATTATTATATCCATGTTTTATATTACTATAATCGTGTGTTTTGTATTTTTCCAGGCATTAGATTAAAATTAAGTCCCTAAAAGTGTTTTTCATATTAGATCAAAACTTGTTTTCGACTAAGTGTTGCTTGGTACTTGGCGACTAAACAAGTCAAATCTAAATTTAGTTATATTTTTAATTTCCTTATCTTAATTTATCAACTAAAAAAACTATAAATACTAATAAATAAATATAATATAAACCAATAAAACTAATGTGATTTGTGCAAATAAGAGATGTGTAATTATCAGTTTACCCACAAGATGGCGCAAAACGATCACAATTAGAGAAGAATATTAATAACCTTCACCCATAAACTTCCATACACGATAACAGAGATTATTGAGACTGCATGACTAGAACTAAAATACTAGTAATAAATACACGATTTAAATCATTTTTAAATAAGTCTCTTATGTTCACATAAGCTGTATATTATTTATATGCTGAATTTATGAAAATACAGTAAAACACGAATACTGTGAAATATAAAAATATTCAGAATACCCATTATATGTGTGTGTTTTCTCAAGTGTCGGAAAAAGAACATACATTTCACGCCCGCAAACTCACTGTAAACAATCAAGCAATAACCATTTCACTTCAATATTCTGGACTCTTTATTCAGTTTATATATGTATTTCCATTTGTAGTTTAGAGAATGATAAGCATTAGTTTATTTACAATTATCTTTTTAAAAACTTCAGCTCTGTACAGATTTTAACCCTGATAAGGACCAATATTTTTCAGACCTAGTGCGGTGTTAAAAAGCAGAAAGCAAAGACCACTTAAAAAGAAAAATGAAGTCAAAAATAAAACATCAAATTATGAACATTTGATTAAAAAAAAAAAGAGAGACGAAAACAGTAATTTCTTCAGCCATTAGAGGGATTTGCTGCTGTTAAAGTACATCTCGCTGCTTCATATGCTAATGTGCTAACGGTTTTTAAACTATCATACACTAGACACCAATATATATCAACAATCTATATTTATGTTCTCTATAAGATTCATATTAAATATACTCTACACATATGTAACCTTCGAATACACTTCCCATTTGGAAAAATATTAAAAAGGGAGTAGGGGAAAGAAAAAATTACACCGCTTTAGAAACGAAACAGCTCATGTTTCCGTGTTGTGCAAACGAATTTTATATCTAATAAGGAAGGGGAAATAGAAACCAAGCCAAACTTCATTCCATAATTATCTTCTGGCTCCAAACGCAAGCATTCATTGACACCACTACCCTACTTAGAAAATAAAGGAATAAATCTTATAACCCTTCCTGAAAGAGAGCAGCTCTGATCTGTCTAAAGAGGGAAGTCGCAACACTGGTTGACTGTCAAAACACAGTCGCAAATGTTACTGTAAATGTTACTCGTTATGTGTATTTTAGACTTTCCCATGAGTCAATCCAACCATCTTCTGGAGATCTACCTTCCTGCCAAAAAGTCCCGACTGTGCTTGAAACACTTCTGGCGTACAGGAACTCAATAGAGCAGGATGCTGGATCTCCAGGACCTTAATGGGGCATTTAAAACGCATGGAAATGTATAAGAAACATTTCTAAAACGTTCAACAGGCACATAAATACTTGATCTCCTGCACTGTGCTGTGTAAATTAATCCCCCCCTCACACGTCTCCCCCCTGAGAGGAAGAATCAAGCGCCTGGGCTGAGGCGAACGAGTCTCTTTTTTCCTCACTGAATCAATCATGTTACTATGTGCAATAAAAAAACTGAGAAAAGAGGACCTCCTCCGTGTGCAAACTGGCAGAAGGGGAGGAGTGTGTGTGTGTGTGTGTGTGTGTGTGTGTGTGTGTGTGTTTGAATGCGTTCATGGATGTGTGTGAAGATGTTAGAAACAGTGGAAATGTGTGTGTAAAGGTGGGATGCATTTTATTATCTGATTTTTTGGCTTAAATACAGACTGTGCGAAGCCGTAATGTTCTCATATCCGTGTCTCAGGTGATTTTTATCTTTTTTTTTTTTCCTTTCCAGGAGAAGCGAAGCTCTTGATCTGGTCGGGTGCTCGTGGGAGTCGGGTGTGATTAGATGTGTTTAAGCAGCATGGGCGAAGGGTGATAGGACACACTCGTTCTGAGGGATGATGGGATGTATTTACAGGATCACACAACAGTTGCTCTCTCCAGTCTTTTCCCGGTTCCTCTGACCTGTAACAAACACACAGAAACTTAATACTATTTCACAAAAACAAACAATGGTTTTGTTCCAAAACATACTGCCTATATACACAGCATTTTAAAGCATCACAGAAATTGTGTTCTTTAAGAGGTAGGCAACATAATTGTGTTTCTTTCTAAGATGCATATTTCCTTCTGCATATATTCTTTAATCATAATTAATCCTTGACAAGCAAGTAAATCTCATTAGATATAAAACAGCATTGTTAAAAGACTCTATTAGCAAATAATTATGTGACACATACTGTATTTTTATGCTTACTACAGAATTAACAAAATCAGATTCTACAACAAAATGCTTCAGCACACATAAATAATGATATAAAGGACATTTTATTTAAAATAGAAATGCAAACCCAACTGAGAATATCATCTCATACACAAAAGGATTAATAATGAAAAATATATATTTAAAGCACCTTACAAGTGACAATACCAGACTTTGTATTGTATTGTATTACAATTTTATGTGTGGTTTACTCTGTTATATCATGTATGTATTTTTTTATTTTATTGTACACTGCAATTTTATTATTTTAACTGGGGCAATGCAAAAGTAAGGTTTATATATGGGTAATCCTTATATAAATTTAAATAAATAAAATAAATATTATTATTATTATTATTAATAGTTAATTAAAAGGTCCACTATTTAAATAATGTTAATTATTATCAGAATTACCCAGAGAATCATTAGAAAACCAGTACCTGTTTGTCAGTAACCACTGTGTCAGTCATACCCAAATAATAACTACAAACAGATAGTATACATCCATAATTTTAAATAAAAAAAAATCATCAATTGCACACAGCATCCGTTTCCATTTTCATGAAAATGTGCCTTCAGTTTAGCATTTGAATAAAAATGCTTTAACCTTCTAAAAAGTTAAAATCCTTAACCTCTGCTAATATATCCGAATAAGCTCAACAAGCATCCAAAATATCATGTGACCAGGTCTTTTATATTTTGGTTCAACACTACTTTAAAAACACCTAAAACTGAAATAGTGCCAGAGGGTGAGGATGATCCACATATAAACTAAACATTTCTGAACAAAGTGAAGGCTGCAGTGAGACAGGAAGCGTGTGAAACCGTGAAGGAGGAGTGTACAGAAAAGACAGAGGGTAGAATGGTTACCTTGGGAATTTGGCTCGGGCAGCGTCTCTCTGGCAACTAAATGCATCACTGTGGTTTTTCCGAGTGGCAGTTTTAAAGCTGCAAGACATAAGAAAAAAGAATGTTGGAGCGAATGGACACTAGAGACTAATGCAGCCGTTCATCTGTGACACCAAAGTCACTTTTCAAGGAGACCAGAATAACATGTTAACTCTGATCCTGTGTCTTATTGAGAGGCATCACTGACTCTGAGAGCACTGCTGCTGCGTTCTGCTCCACAGACACACTCGGTCTTCATGCCTTGGTGCTCTTGAATCAAGAAGGTGTCAGCGTGGATTATCAAAGTGACACTTTTTTGGCAAACCTACCTGCCTGCGTTCCATCACATCATCAGGCGAACAGTTCAGGAATTGGAGCTGGTTGTGGGGTTTCAATTACTTATAGCTATTCAACCATGAGAAAAGACTGCTCAAACTAAATATACTGACAAAACCCCTTGTTATAAGTGAAGTATATCATTGTTTTTCAAGTTTTTCACAGGTCACATATAAAAGGCCCTGTCAAATTTATAGAGAATCTAGGATTTATTTGTGTAATGAAAAAAATATATATATTTTTTAGATAGATAGATAGATACTTTCTTATACACACATTCACAAACCAACTTAATCTTTTATTGTTGTTTGAGGGAAATAAAAAAAAAAATGCTTCCTGTTCACGCCCAGAGAATTTCCTCTCCTCCCTGCGTTCTGTCCCTGATGACAGGTCTGCCGGCCAGTGCTCTCCTACATTCATAGACTGCTGCATTCTGGGAATATTTTAAGTCTGTCAACTCTATTCACGAGTTGAGAACAGTAACATTTAGGTGTACTGGGACTGGGAGCTGAATTTTTGGATGCCCTTATAATCAGCTGAACAATGATAGAACTGAACCGCACTGCACCCTGGCCCGAAATAAACCGAGACAAAGCCAAAATAAATATCTGTGCCGTGAGTCCATTGGGACACAGTGGATTTACCTGGCAGAAAAAAAGCTAAGAGACTCCTTATCCACCAGACCCATGATTCTGGACTGAGAGGAATGATTTAATAAAAATCAAGAGTAACAGAGCATGTTAATAACGGTAATGAGAAGTGTGGGAGGGCGGCTCACCTCCTAGCGTCACATTGCCGTGTAGGAATCGGCCCTGGTAGATGAGGCGCAGGATGTTCGGACTGCTCACCTGCTCCTCTTCCCAGTCTGTTAAAGACAGAACAAATGAGAAAAAATCATGTTTGTGTTGTATTTTGTGATTAAAGTGTCATCACAAAGAGAAACACAAAAGGAGAACTTTCCATAAAAATCATAAGAAAGAGACAAAAATGTAACTCTTACACAGAAGACCGACAGTCATCCGAGTTAAGAATGACATGAGGGTGAGGAAAGGATGACAGTATTTTTCTTTTCGGGTGAACTGTTCCCTAAGCCCCTTTTGCAGTGTTCCTGCAATTGTTCCCTGGTCGCTAGATTTGGCACTTTCACACTGCCAGTGATGACCCGGGATATGTGCGTGCTTTCACACACAACCCTTGAAGATCCAGTAACGACACATGACATCAGCGCGTGACGTGTAATGTATGAGTTGACAATGCTAGGCACGTTATACTTTCACTGAAGCAAGCAAACGATCTCGGCGTCAGCGCGGAAAGTGAGGAACTAACTGATCTCTGCTTCATTACAGTTTGCATATGTGTTTTCGTCGAGAATGTTGATCTTCCTTCAAAACAGCCGGTAAAAGAGTCGCGCGATAACGCGCATCATCACTTCGATACGGGATTAGATCTGGCTTTTGTTCACACAGCGCTCGTCCCGGGTCGAACTCCGCAATGTTACTAGGTCCCCGACCTGGATTCAATTCGGTAATCAGTCCCGGGACGTGGTTGCTTTCACACAGAAGGCGACCCGGCAATGTTCCAGAAATATTGCGGGTCCGATGTGCAGTGTGAAAGGGGCTCTAGAAACACGTTTTTCTACTAGTCTTTTTCACTCTTTTCTCTCTTCTTTCATTCATTCGTCTCTTTCTCACTCTTGACTCAATCAGTCACAAGACTGGAGTGTGAGGGTCATTCTGTGTCCTCATGAGGTCGAGCTCCGCTGTGCTCGTCTGCTATGAATAAAACTCTGATTCAATCCCGGACCACCCCGATGGGGTTTACACCAAACTACAACAAAGAAGGTCTTTCTTTTTCCTTGCTTTTTCATCAATATTCTTTTTGACATAATTAAAGGCTGATGACTTTCATGAGAGCTATTCAAAGCAAGAAAGTTAAATCAAATTAAAAGAAACTTCAACTTAACTAAACCCTGGATTTCTTTAGGGGACAAATAAGGACAAGAAACAGCAATACAAATATAATTCCTGCTTAAAAAAACAACAACAAACAAACAAAAAGCCTAAACCAGCCTTATTTGGTTTGCTGGTCTCCTCCTCCCTTAATACCAGCAAAACAGAACCACTTTCTTTTTTAAAGAAAGAAAGAAAGATGCCATCAGATCTGCTCTTCCCTAAAAATGTATAATATCCTCTAATAGTATCTGCAGAGAGATGGCCAGACGTATAAAGACACAAACTCAGAAGCGCTGGTTTTACCCTCTTCAGTACTCTCATTGACTTTAGGTCAGCAAACAGTGAGTGGAATCTAGCTCTGCAGGATTACCGCTCAGTCAGACTCAGATTTGTCTGCGGCACAGATTATCCGAACACAGGAAAAGGTTGTAAAGAGGAATCTACTCAAAGCTAGGAAACAATAGCCTGAAAATCCTTCACATGAGCCAATGGTTTCAGTCTATTGATGGGCCGCATTTAAAGAAAATGTGTTTTAAGATGTGCATCATCACGCACCCATTGGCCAGTTGTCGTACACGTGCTTGGCGATGTCGGCCGCGGAGTCGTTTGGCGAGAACAGGAACTCTTTTGTTTTTCCACTCACCAAGATGAGCCTCAAGTTGATCTGAAACACAAACAATAGAGCCATTAAAGCTCAGTCAGTATCCACCCCACACTTCCTCAACATCCACACCAAACTGCATTTGCAGCCGTTTTAACTCAGTAGTGTGATATATTTAAGAGTTTCATACCAGAATAGAGTCAGAACTGAATGATAGTTTGTTAAAACAATGTGTAAATAGCTATTATACTACTGGAAAGCTGTGCAGACAAAGCATAAAGCGGTTACAGAATTAGAAAAAAAAAAGTGGTTAGCTTTGCAATCGCATGATCCTTGCATATGCATTCATAAAAAAATATGATAATGAATTTATTTATGCTTTAATGAGAGTGTAGTGTTCTCATTTTATCATATTTAAATGCATTCCAGAAATCAAAAGAAATACATTAAGGGGAAATTTAAGATTAAAATAAATTAAAAAAAATAATGAAAATTTGCCCCATAATACAATTATATAATTAAATTATATTTAATAACTTAATTGTGGAACTTCCAGCAATTATTTTAAATTAAAACCATATGTTACAAAAAATATCTTTCTATTTTTACTAAATAAGTCATTTTATATAACAATAAAATGTTAATGTTAATAATAGAACATAGATAGAACATTAATAGCATATAAATACATTTCTGAAACATAAAACTATGTTTTTAAAAATGTTAAATGTTAAAAATGTTGGTAAAAACTTAATTACCATGATAAATTTGTAAACAAAAATGATTTTTTTAAATCAGTATCACACTCCATATTCTCTGAATCTGGTCATAGCTAAGCTGAATCCATCTGTCACAGAAAACATCATAGCTTTCAGTTCATTTATTTGAACGGTTGAGAATTTTTTTCATACATTTTTCATGTCCTTGCTGTGTCCTTCCTTTGATGACTCTGAACCACCAGTCATTCGATCAGCACAATTACGCTGTTTGTTCAAGTACCCAAGCAATATAAATTGCAAAACGTCCATTATCAGATTATTCCTTCACATCGCAGAGTGTCGCCCATTTAAAAACAAAAGAGTGGGAGGCATCAAGCTGAGAGACAGGGCCCAGGGCCATGCATGTCCAATGCACGTGTGTTACTAGTGTCTCTGACATCAGAGGATCCAGTATGAAGCTCCTCCCTCTATACACACTCACACACTGCCAGCTGCAGTGATGTAACAGAGTGAAAACCACCAGATGGAAACAAAGATCCTCCTAAGCACTTTATAGAATCAGATTAGAGCCAGAAGCAAGAAGCAAGCCTGCTCACTCAAACCCCTCATCCAGAGATCACAACACACACACACACAATCTTAAGACTCCATCTAAGCATACAGTATCAGACAACAAACAACAAACAGCCACACACAAGCATGCACTTGCCCAAATAATGGTTGGATGAACACGCAGACATACACATGCAAATCTAATTTAGGATCGGATTAGTATGTGGCTATTTTATGTAGCCGTCCCACAGGAAGGAAATACCAGAGAAAATCTACTTATCACAGTATTTCTGGACACATTTTTGCCAATTCACTCCTTCATTTCTAAAGTTTTTAACAGATGTAGTTTGATTTCTATATGTCAGGAAATGAATGCAAAGTGCAACAGAAGGCTCATTTCCCCAAATTATATTCATATCCTCCAAATGTAAAGAAAAGACAACAAACATTCTATTGATATTTTTGGAAATAAGTCTAATATTATTATATACACACCCTTACTAATTAAAGGTGTGGGGATCTTAAAATGAACACTTTTATTCAGCAAAGACACATTCATTTGAGGAACAACAGCAAGGAAATGTTACAAAATATTTCCACAGAAATATTAATCAGCAGAACTGTTTTCAACACTGAAACTGAGAAGAAGTGTTTCTTCATCACTATTAGAATTATTTCTTGAAGGGTTATGAGACTATAGTACCGGAATAAATTACAATACATTTTGATATATTGAAATAGAAAACAGCTATTTTACATATTTCACATTATTACAGATTTTAATGCATTTTTAAACAAGTAATTGCAGCTTTGGTTTGCACAAGAGACTTAAAGGAGACCTACTATGACCCTTTTTACAATATGTAATATAAGTGTCAGGTGTCCCCAGAATGTATCTGTGACGTTTCAGCTCAAAATACCCCAAAGATCATTATTATATCATTTTAAAATTGCCTATTGTGAGTGGAAGCAGAAACACGCTGTATTAGAGCATGTCTCTTTAAATGCAAATGAGCTGCTGCTCCCTGCCTGCTTTTCAGAATACAGCTGCACTATTACAGCTCATAACTGCTAAAAACATATGTTTTGATTTTGATTATCATGTTTATCATGCTGAAATCATGAGTTTTAAACCATATGGGTTTAAACTTCTGATATACGTTTCTCTGGGAGCACATGTACAGATTTCGGCCACCACACAGAATGATTACCAAACTACTGTAAGTTCTTATTCACACACATGTTAAAAAGGCACATGAGTTACAAAAACAGTTGATTATGTCTGTGAAGGTGAACATCTGGGAAATAAAATGCAGGTTTATTTTAGATGTGCGTGGCAGCAGCAATACACAGTAAATAAATCAATAATTCCACTGCTCTGTTGTCTCCTCTGAGGCTGGGACTCTAAACAGTGTTCTGTTCTCGTCTGTGTAGCCAAAGACTGAACATTTAGCATGTTTTGCTCAAACTTTTGCCATGGCATTAGAACTGGTACACTGTTGTTGCTTGTGAAATCAAAATGACAGCACCGTGGGTGGAAGCTTACAGATTAAGGGGCATTAATATTATAATGAGATCCCTTTGCCATGTCAACAAGGGAGTGAAATCGGATGCGCTCGTTTACTTAGACGCTTTCAGATAAAGGCTTACAAAAACAAAGTTACTGGGTTAACCTATTTCACGTTTCCTTGGTTGGTAGATGCACCGGGGACCTGATTATAGCACTTAAAACCTGGAAAAGTTCATTTTTCATGAGAAAATGAACTTCAAACTATATAATATAAAGCATATTTCATAGGGCCTCCAAAATGTATGTTTCTTTCAACTTTTAATAAATTGCTATTCAATTTTTTTCTAAGTTTCATGATTTCAATTAATTTTACATGCTTTTTTATTAATAAAATTTAATTTAACCATTAAAAAAATTTAGATAAATGAAAACGGAAAACAATTGAATCCAGAAATAGAATTTGGAAAAATAATTATTAAACGGATTTCTTAGGGCCCTATATTAATTGCCCATTTAATTATATTATTAAAAACTTTTAATACAAAACTGTTGTGAACATTATGACAAAAAAGTCTGACTTTGCATATATATATATATATATATATATATATATATATATATATATATTAGGGGTGTAACGATACGCGTATTCGTATTGAACCGTTCGGTACGACGCTTTCGGTTCGGTACGCGGTACGCATTATGCATACCGAACGGTTCGTTGGACTAATTAATTATATTTGAAAAAAAAAAGAGAAATATAATGATATCCCAAACGACGTAACAGGCAACGCCCCTGACACTCCCGAAGAAGAAAAAAACACCAACTTATATGTTTATGTTATGTTATGACTCAGTCAGGCGCTCGCTCACTCAGTACGCGCTGAAGGCTCGTTGCAAAATGGCCAATGCGTTTAACAGACTAGAAAAAGAAGATGACTCTCAAACATATTGTTTGAGATGCATGATTCCATCTATGAGCTGCTCGATCAGAGTGACATGAGAGCCCCTCCTTAGAACATTATTTGTAAATCCATGTTATGGTAAGTGTGCACGTGAAGTCTTTGCACACTTTCTGAAATCCACACTGTGGTAAGTTTGCACACTACACTAGTGCTCTGCATTCTTTCTAAAATCCTATATAGTGAGGGCTTCGCGCGGTTGCTTCATTGCTTCAAAAAAAAAAAACACCAGCGTGAATACTTGAAACATGTCAACTCATTTACGCCGACATCACCTTATTGTGTCAGTATCTGGGAAAAGACGAAAAAAAGGAGAAACATGCACGCAACAAACTATGCCTGCAGCATTTAGACACCAGTATTATATCTTACAGGGAATCCAAAGTGCACCCAAACACCAGACCTGTTGGTTATTTTAGGATCTTATATTTCTGGTCTGTTAAATGCATTAGACATTTTGCAATGAGCCTTCAGCGCGTGCTGAGTGAGCGAGCGCCTTAGGGTCCGTTCACATATCGCTCCTAAAAACGCGTGGAAAACGCTAAGCGCGTCTTTCTCCTCCTTTCCAAAGCGCTCGGGCAGAAGCGCTCATGAGGCGTCTGTCTTTGCTAAGCAACAATGACGTGCTCTCTCCATGAGACGCGGAAATTTCAGCAAAGGGTAAATGGATTTGCAGCTCTAAAAATCGCTTGCAGTAGCTCTGCTACTAAATTTATTTCAAAATTGCAATCCATATACAACTATGATCAGCTGTTCCTTCATCTTGGCTGAGTTTTCAACGTTGTTACGGGAAAGGATGAAGCTGATTGGTTAGTTCTTGTCACATGACCCGCGGTGCGCTTGCAGCATTCTGAAAAGTTGAGATGTTTTTGCATTTTGCTGTATCTAAAACGTATCGAACCGAACCGAACCGAACCGTGACATCAGTGTATCGTATCGAACCGAACCGTGAATTTTGTGAACCGTTACACCCCTAATATATATATATATATATATAAATAAATAAAACTAAAATAGTCAACTTCTGAATCAACTGTATTTTTCAGATGGCATATTGCCAAGCAACTTGCAACCCTGCATTTTTTTATTTCACGAATATCTTGTTCACTTTAAATACATCGCACTTGGAAGTAAAATGGATTGTTGTTTCATATTGACCCATCTCCCCATCCCTGGTTATGAAGATCAGAAGTAAATATTATTATAAAGTAAGTATTTCCTTCAAAAGTAAAAAGGCATGTGTCATTCTCCTGCACGGACTCACTCAACTCAACCAACTGAGCCTGGTTTCTCCCAAGGTTTTTTTCTCCATTCTGTCACCGATGGAGTTTCGGTTCCTTGCCGCTGTCGCCTCTGGCTTGCTTAGTTGGGGTCACTTCATCTACAGCGATATCATTGACTTGATTGCAAATTAAAACAGACACTATTTCAACTGAACAGAGATGACATAACTGAATTCAATGATGAACTGCCTTTAACTATCATTTTGCATTATTGAGACACTGTTTTCCAAATGAATGTTGTTCAGTGCTTTGGCGCAATGTATTTTGTTTAAAGCACTATATAAATAAAGGTGATTGATTGATTGATTGATTGACTCAACGATCTGACAATCAGCAGCTAGCAATTCATCAAAAACACCAGGACGCCAGTTCTAACGCAACAGAACACCTCCTAGTTTCCATAGAGATGGTAACCGTGGCAGCGGCTCCTCTGTGCGCGCGCTGACCTGAATCACCTGCAGGCAGAGTCTTTCTTCATCGGTCTCTTGCTCTCTCGCCGCAGCTCATCTTTCATTATGTCACTCCGTCTTTGTGTAACGATGGCATGTCATCTTCACCTGCTGAATGGCGAGCAGACGCTGACTTATACGATGATTCCAGACGCACGCAGAAAGGAGGAAAAGCTCTAACGGCAGAAATATGTCTTATGCTGGGATACGTCTGCTCGAAACATTCCATCTCCTTGGTGAGCAGACGAAATCTCACTATGACGTATATACGGCATGCAGAGATGCCTCCAAGGAACTTCAACAACAACAACCTCAGCAGAAAACATCCGCTGGGGAATGATTACATAGGCCAGGGTGACGTTGGCACTGGTTAAATCCGCTGGCAGGTGCTTCCCTCTCTGTAGTGGCTATGCCAAACATTATTATTATTACACTACTCCACAGCCATCTCTGCTACTGCATCCATACAAAATATTTTCACCAATCCCAGCCGAGAAAGCCCCGATCCCTGCAACCAAACCTTCAGGGGGAACATCTGATGTAATCACCCCCCAGTGCACCCCTGCATCACACTTTCCTAAAGGCACGGATGACACGTTAACATGTCATTTATACAATAATAAATATAAAGCTTACACATTAGTATTATATTATATATATATATATATAAAATACATGAAAAAATACTCTTTCCTTCTGTCTCTCTCTCTCTCTCTCTCTCTCTCTATAGGAGTTGCAAAAGCCGAAATAAAATATTGCTGTTTTATTGGTCTATTACTAGTATATGTTGATAATAAGCTCATGGAATTTAGTAGATAACATATGTTCACTGCAAAACTGTGTTGAATAATATTGAATTGTGACGCCTGTATTGTGATATGGCACTGGAAGGTGCTTGTTGATACCAAATAACACCTGCAGTAGTCTTTCCATAGCAGGCTTGTTGAAAACAAACAGAGCAGTTGTTTCAGGTTTGCTTCAGTTAAAGACAGAGCATGAAATTCTTCTGATTTTTCTGGCGGTTGCAGTTTTCGGGTATCACAAGTTGAGCAGGAGATTCTCTGCTTGAGAAGGATAAACAACCCGGTGCTTCTGCCAAGACACATGGAGTGAGAGAGAGAGATGCTGACAGTAATGAGTGTATCAGACAGTACGTCTGAACTAAAAGCAGCCACAACAAATGCTGACCACAGTGTATGTGATGTGACATGTCAACCGGCTTTGCCCATCTCAGAATAGAGGTCTGCCAGATTGTTCTGGGAATGACATTTATGCAATAGGGGACAGACACACACTCACAGGACTTATGTAACCGCACATCAATGAAAACAATATTAGATACGATGCCTCCAGCTGGGATTTGTCAATTTTGGACAGAGAGGAATGTAGTGAGTTCTATGGTGGACTGGCTATGCATAAGATGGTTAAAGAACACTGACATGACGTTCTAAAAACACAACAAAAAAGTCACATAAAACACGCCTGACTGACAGAAAGAGCCATTAGGCTTGCAACCACACAAGTCTAATGCACGCTTGATTTCACTTCATGTTCAACATTAAGGCTATGTCTTATCAAAAAACCCAGGACTTATTTTAGTTCACACTTCAAAATTCATCAAGCCACTGAATCACAAAATTTCTTCAAAATGCTATTTATTTATAGCTATATGTGGGGCCACAGCAATAGGAAAAAGAAAAAAGTAGAGGAAAAAACAAGGAGAAAACCATGTAGCCCAGGAATAAAAACAATATTAATTTGCTTATTATTAGCAAAAATACCAGTGATGTAACATGCTTGATTAAAATATAATTATGGCCATATTAAACTGTAAAATTTAATTATATGTGAATACAAAAAAAAGTAAACGGCAGTAGAGTATTCTAATTGTATATTTGCCAAATCAGCTAAGCTTAATAATACAGAATTGCTTATAATAAAAAAATACATTTTATTTATATACATATACAGAGAGAGAGAGAAAGAGAGAGAGAGAATATAAACGATAATAATCAATAAATAATAATAAATTATTAATTATTATACAAATGGATATGGCAAAGAATTCATTTCTAAGGTGTCAGTTTTTAAACTGAAATAATAACCATAAATTATGCATGTGTAATTTTACTTAATGTTACATATAAATTCATAACACTTTTTTGGAAAACATTCATCAGTTTTGACTAATCTCACCTTTCTTAGCCAATTATTGCTAAGAAATTACTGTGTGTGAGTATTTATATATATATATATATATATATATATATATATATATATATATATATATATATATTCACACACTGTAAATAGATTACTGTTCAAAGTGTAACATTTAAATGAGCAGAATCTGCAACAGTCTAAAAAAACGTGTGAATGAATGCATAATGTCAGAACATCCTAACTGCCGAGTCCTGCTAATGCAACGGATAAAAATTTGTTTTATTCAAAGCGTCCTCAGACAAGCTAACTAATCATATAAATATCATGACATTTACAAAAGGGCTCTGAACAAAAGCTGTAATCTTGGAAGATCTTTAGAAAAATTTATTTAAGCATGACTTAATCCGACAGATCATCAGATAAATGAAGAATCCACACCAAATTGAGAAAAAATGACCAAACTGCTCAACAAAAGATGATAATTTTCTCTTCCTGTGTCCTGAAAATCCTTTTCAGTCTGGCACAAAACTCATTGATTTTACTCAATGGATTCAGAGTCTCCTTCGGTGAGTGAATTCTCCCTCAGACATAAACAGAGGAGACAGAAAAAGGAAGCCATCCATCTTCCTCCCGACAGCACAGCATTGGTTCAAACGCTGTCATCTCTGTCTCCAAGAGTCTGTGAAGTAGTTGAGACAGAGGTGGTTTTGAGGACTGTGATCACACTCACTCATCTCTCCTTCATGAGTGGGATTTCGCCCGCATATCTTGAGGAAGTGTGAAGCCTGAGCTTTTTACAGGATCTCATTCCAGAAATGGAAGTGTTGTTTCTTTCCTCAGTTTGAAATTGGGTTATACTGTACCAACTGAGTAAACTGGATGCTTTAAACAACAGTCAGCGAATCACAACTAACCCCATATACATTACTTCCTTAATGTGTGTTCCTGCTGTTATTGTCAAAGTCCATGGCGTCTTTCTTCTAATATAATGCATTTTATGCACTTTTGTTGTGCCTGCTCTTAGTTCATAATATTCAAAAGTTTGTTATTAGTAAAATTGGGAGTCAGTAAGTTTTTTTTATTAAAAATAAATGTTTATTCAGCAAGGACACATTAAATTGATCAAAAGTGACCAAAATTAATCTAAATTAACAGACATTTGTAATGATGTTACAAAAGGTTTCTATTTCAAGTAAATACTGTTATTTTCTATTCTATTCAATAATCCTAAAGAATAAAATATGAAGTAAAATATTATTATTACTGATAATAATAAGAAATATTTCTTGAGCATCAAATAATTTCAAGACACTAATTTACATTTTAAAATATATTATTTTACATTTTTATAATATTTTACAATATTACTGATTGTACTATCTTTAATCAATAAATGCAGCCTTAGTGAGCATAAGAGTTTCCAAAAAAAGGTTTAATAGTAATTTTTCGAATATTAGAGTAGCTTGTTCCACCTCTGAAACATTTTTTGTTTTCAGATGACATGAGTAAAACCTTACTTTTTAACCCAATCACAATCCAATCACGTCCTGCCTTACTGAATATCATGCTTCACTTAGAAATATATCACACTGTAGAAGTAAAGGGGATTCTGAATACCATTTCCTTTCTACTTTTATTACATAATTGAGAAAGCCAGAAGTTTATCCATAAAATGATTTTGGTATGAAAATTCTTGGGTGTAACTTATACAATTTTCTTTCACAAGCCATTTTTACAACGTTTCAAACCTTTATATACATACATATTTATTTATTTATTTTCCAAGAGAACAAACACAGGAAAACAAAGCATCGATTTCAGGTTCCGTCAGGCAAGGTACAGCCTGTACAATCCAGTTTTTTATTTCTCAACATGAGACAAAACAGGTTGGGCCACTTTGCAATAGCGATCCAATTCTTTCTCTAGTGAGAAAGTTAAAACCGCTGAATACAGTAAACCACTCATTGTTTGCGTGGGGGATTTGCATAGATATTCAACATTACAGGTAACCTTGACCTCTTTCTGAACATGAACATGAAGATGGTCTGGCCTGTTTGCATTAGCAGGGGTTCAAGTAATGAACAAGTCTAAAATGACAGAATGAAATGCATGGGAATGGAAGGATAAATGTCTCACTTCAGCCAGAGCCAAAAGCGCTATCACTATCGGCGTGTTTGATAATAGCTAGCTCATTCAGACACTAGTCTCTAGGCAGAACTGCTTAATGAATAGATTCCAGTCCACAAAATGATTTTGGTTTCATATAAAAGTCCTTTCATGATATTGGGCAGATTGTTTCGGGAGCAAAAATCTGAGATCCAGCCATTCATTATTATGTGATATATTTCAAATGTGCGTCAGACTCTTAAATTCTCATTATGAAGAGTGCGGCACAAGAGAAAGAGATAACAGAATTAAATGACATGAGATCTGAGAATTAGATGCCACATTTAGACATTGGAAATTAAACTGCGAGAGGGGCTGTAGAGGAATTGTAAAGCGCCCTGTCTTATTTCCAAGACCTCTGCGGATGCCACGATTTTATGCAGGAAACTGAGACTCGCAGTCATGGAAGTGCGCACACACATGGGCAAATCTGCCATGTATGAGCAACACAAAAGGAGGCTGGATGTTCTCTGCATGAGTTGATGTGCGGTAGGTTGAACATAAAGTGATTGATTTTGCTCTCAGCTGCATTTGCCTCATCATGCTCATAACAAAGCGAGGAATGGAGGAAAAGAGCATGTGAAGTATTTACCAGAATGTATAAGACATGGACAAACAGACTGGATGGATGGATGGATAGATAATTAGACATAACTGGATGGATTTTGATAAAATACTTCACAAACGTTTTCTTTGCGTTAGGATAACATGTAATGATACATTTTTCACAATAAAAACCAAGAACATTCCTTTAAGAAGGTAAAGGGTTATGCCGTGTTGACTTTAATATGTGATGTGTGATTTTTAATGAAGCTTGCCTTTGCTCTAATGTGGCTTTACTTTCTCTTAATGCTTATAATGCTTTATTGAACATAATGTTCCGTAATAATCCTTGCCATTTATTTGAAAGGACAATCATAAAAGCTCTGGTCATGGCTGTCAGTTATTCAAAACGTCCTATAAAAACACATATGACTCACAACCACAAAGTCCTAAAAACTTTCCACACTTCCTTGATTGAATTTTTCCATGATAGATCAGTCTCAATCGTTACGGTAAGAGTTATCATTTTGCAACAACTTCCTCAAAATGTCTAGAACGCCCTTTGCTCCCATTATTTCACTCTTGGTCTTCTCCCTGACTCCCCTGAGCGAATCGCAAGGTGGACATTAGCACCAGAAAGCTAGTTATAGCTTCTGTATTTAATCACAAGCACAGCACCCCAGCAGCTGCAGTCTCAGCCTGTCTGGATGCCCTATCAGCAGTCCTGAAGGACAATCACTCACACAGACCTACTCACATACCCTCCGGCCCAGACGATGAATCTCACCGGATGAGAAAACAAGGGCTTGAGGGATATCATCACTGAAATCAATACAAGTCCGTCTGATGACGTGCCGATTACAAACACATATGTGGACATGTGAATGATTCATCTTTGTACAAACTTTACTGCTCCTGAGGCTAATTACACACAAACCAAGAACTCTGACCTTTATAGTACTGAAACAAGACTCCTTTCAGGTGCTTTAACGATAATGTCACACGTCTTGAAAGTCGCAATGCTAGATGATCTCTGTAAGTTAAGACATGCTACAACAGAAGATACAGCTTGGTCAGAAAATATGCTTCGTGAGAATAATTAAGCAATTATGGCTTGGGCTATTCAACTATATATATATATATATATATATATATATATATATATATATATATGGTAACACTTTATTACTTAATTAGCACTAATGCATAGCTAATATTCTAGCAATATGCATGCTAGAAAGCAACTAATAGGTGTAACCCTAAAATAAAGTGTTACCATATTTATATATATATATATAGTAGGATATATAGAAGGAAGACAGAGCATGAGAGAATAATATCTAATCTCCTGTAGCCAGATGAAGGGAAGGCAGGCAGCCTCCTGCCCACGTGCCTACTGCTGAAAAGGGGCAGAAATCTGCAGAAAGAGAGAGAGTAGGGGGAGGGGACCCATTCACTTACCTCCCCATTAGTGAGACAGTCAGCTGATAGAAATGGCCCTTTAATAGTAGCCTGCTGTATACAGCCATTTATTACAAACCTACAAAACACCCTCCTCATTTCTTATTACTATCATGCACATGTTCTCAAACAGAATATTACAGCACCAGAGACCAAGCTCTATGCACCAATTTCATGACTGAAAATCTCCTCTTTTTTTTCTTCTCTTTTCTTTCAGGCGATCCCAGAGAAGGTTTTTCATTAAAAGTCACAACTCTGGTCTGTCCTAAGGCTTTTTCTTGTTATGTCTGTCAAACAGACTGCATAATGTTTTTAAATAAGCACCAGTTCTAAGACACAGAATGCATGCGATGTGGCAATACAATCGTATTTCATTATAGTGTGATATTTTTTTCTCACAGATCTGTGTTGATACTTTAAATCTTTGTGTCTTGTAGTCATTTTTCCAATCATGTCATGTTTTACAGTTCAATGCACAACAGAATAATTAAAAAGGAAAAAATCTTTTTGGAATTGTATCGCATTCTTGCCCCTAATAATGATGAACCAAGGCATTTATAAAAAGCGCTCATAAAACTCTTTCATGAACACAACTCTTCCCTGTATCATATACATTCACAATGGAATGGTTTTGTGTATATGTATTGTGACATCTGAGTGTAACTGAATATTGAAAATTAAAAGTGTATGGGAGGGACTTGGTTCTGTCTTTCGGTTGTTGATTGAATGGAAGCAAATCTAAATGTGAACCAGCTTGGAGAAGTCCGACATTATCAATGAGAAGTCTGATGTTTCACAGAAGATGTCAAGACAGTCAAGACATTTAAAGTCAAGACATTTTGATAAAAAATTCTGAAAAAGTAGAACAAAAATAATAATAATATGCATGGATGAATCATTCACAATAATAGCATGTAGAAGATACTGACTTTAAAATTAAAATTATTTAAAATTAATCAAAAAATTCTGACATTTCGAACTTTCCTTTTTTGGCCAATAACTTCAAAACTCTGATTCCACAATCTGTCTGGTTTATTACTTATGATTTGTATATTAAATATCAGCCAGTTTTTTTTTTAACTACAGTTCATATAATTCACTTTAGAAGTGGCCATTTTTAAAAATATCAAAAGATTGTTGATCAAATCAGAGAAAAAACATTGGCCAGGAGGAGAGAGAGGTAGGAAGAGGCCTTTAGGAGAAGGGAAGTCTGGCCTGAGATTTCAATCTGTGACTTCACTGAACTACAAGAGAATGCTTGTGCAATGATGTCATAAAGGCGAGCGAGAGCCACTGTTTAGAGTGGAACAACCCTCTACAGTCAGTCTCCACCCAACTCACACAAAGCTTGAATAGAACCACCTCTGGAAAAATGTAAAAACAGATATATGTTGACTCAAGTCCAGTAATGAATATGTAGAAATACCACAGAGATGTTAAAACAACTTATAATAAAGCACTGAGAACTATTTACACAAACTGACGTTGAATCACTGTGTGTGTGTGTGTGTGTGCGAGCACCTCTCTCACAGAGCTGTTGTAAATTGTTCCTCACTCTACTGAAAGGATCCTTTATTGAGTGAGTCTGAGCTGCTTCCTCCCCCTGCTTCTTTCTCGCTCCCTCTTTAGCCTTTAACCCTTACTGACCCATAAACACTTTCTGGAGTCATTCATTTTATCCAAATCATACTCTTTATATCATAATTGTTGCTTTATTCACACAAACACATATAGAGACAACACATACCAAACAGTTTTTTTGAGTCATCTTTGCGTTTATGCTGATACAACACTTTGCATTAATTTAATAACGTTTCCATTAATTACCTTTTCTAGAATTGTACAGTTCTGTTTCAAGTAGTTTGTCCAAAACTAAGCTTTAACTCTGAAAATGACATTTTTTAGCGTGTGAGAGAGATTTAAACTGATAGATCCCCAAAATGCGGAGTCTTTTTCTCATGCAGTTGACGCAGGTTAATTCGAAAAGTTTTGAATCGTGGGACGTAGCGTGTTGTGTTTCATAACATTATCTACAACTTTTCCATCTCTCTTATGCAAACACTTTTCGTTACCTACCCTGTACCTTTCTCTCTCGTTTTGGCCACCTCTGAGTTCAAACACTGACTGTTCATAGTGGCTGTTTGGGGTCAGAAGAGGGTCTGTCATTAAACAGATGTTATAATGACCTAATAAATAGAGATGTTCCGATACCCTTTTTCTCTTCCCGATACCGATTCCGATACCTGGGCTCAGGGTATCGGCCGATACCGAGTACTGATCCGATACCTGGGTGTATATCTGTATATACAGCTGTATATACTACTAGCCCTGTGTAAATTGCTAGAATTTTTTTATGGTGTGCTTCAGACAGATCCCTCAATAAAACATGAACAAATACATGGTGAACTACTGTATTTATTACAGTATTTTTATTATCTAACATGAATTTGACAGTATTATTTATTTTCTTATGCAAAAAAGAACTTCAAATGCAGCCAAAAATCTAACACCGCAAACTAAAAAAGGTATTTAAGTTTTACAATATAACTGTATAAAAAAACTGCAACAAATAAGTCTAGGAATATAAAAAAGATCTATTAATCAGATAATCTCTTTACAACAAAACAAGTAAAAAACAAGCAACCATCTAGGCATAATTATTATTATTATAGAGATGTATTATTATTACTGTAGGCTACAACAGTAGCTTTATATATTGTCAATTTACTCATGTAAACCAAACATTTATTTTAATGGGCTGCCATGAAGATCTTTGAGTGTCTGTGTTTATGATATGACAGTATTCTCAAATGAAACCGTAAATTCTCATGAAGTGACGGTTTATGCGTTCGTGTCCTCATGACACACAGCAGAGACTACAAAACAGCGAGCTCTCGCGCATCTGTGCCAGTCACCCACAGAGATGTAGATTTTGCGGGAGTAATATTTAAATAGTATTTTGCAGTTTAATATTCACAGACACTAGTATATATTCGGCTACTGTCTGGAGCCCTGCGTTTTGACTTACACGGAAGCGACTGAACGCAGTTGCCGGTACTGAATATACTCGAGAGTCTGTAACTACCGGTACTACAGAGACATACTGCTAACCACTGATCTATAATATAGAAGCGGCTTCACTGTCTTTTGGCAGTTTAGAATGTGATGAGTGATCCAGTCATATATAGATAAGGGCTGCTAACGCGTTTTCATTTCTTCTTCGCTGCTCTAAACAGGGGTTGCTTGTGGCAACACAGCACAACTTCCTGTGTTTTCAATGCATTTTGAGCAGCGAAGAAGAACCGTGCAGCGGTTAGGCAAAGCTTGCGGTCATAACTAGGTCTTTTTTAAGAAAATGGTATCGGATCGGTATATGGGTTCATGTACTCGCCGATGCCGATGCCAGAATTTGTTGTGGTATCGGAGATATTTCCGATACTAGTATCGGAATCGGAACAACTCTACTAATAAACCCTCAAAGGGACTGATTTGTGTTCCCATGTCCTTCTGTTGTCTGCTTCCCTGATGAGATCTATTGATTTGAGCTTGGTTACATAATTTTGCAAAAGTCTCAGTGACAAAGCTGGTTTGATTCTGCAAACAGGAAATCATGCTACTTTAGCAATTTCCCTTAATTACACCTTGAAAATTATTTGAAAGTCTTTCACTTCAACATTTCACATTTAATTAAATTATGTTACAAGCTTTTTCTTTATAAATCAATTATGAAATGTACCATCTCTAAGCAAAAAATGTTTCTACACTCATTTTTGTTATGTGTGCCTTCATTCTCCATCTTGCATGAAACATAATATCAAAACTGACTGCATTTACTTCCTTAATAATATACGATCCTGGACTTATTTTTCATTCATCAGTGCATGTCATTTGAGAAAAACAAATCAATTCTCGCAAAAAAATTATATTCTGTGCTAAAAGCCACTTTTCACAACTATAACAATCCCAATAGAAAAAATTAACACCTATCCATTTTTTTTTACATTGAATATTCTGTTTCAGTATTTACAGACATAAAATGGGTTTCAAATGCCACTTCACATTTACAGGACATATGAAAACAATATAACTACCCCTCATAACAAGATTAGCTCTTAGCCTTATTTCGTTCAACATATAGGTTTTTCAAGCACCTCAATTGTTTTTTACATAAAAATTCAACTTTTGAAAGTGCTGAGCAATGCTGCTCAAGTGTGTGAACAACAGCCACTGGGGAGGTCTCTCCTTGACATTCCTCCCGTACCAATTCACCCCTACGCAGAGGACACGATACCACAACACCACACAAAGTGACACAGTCCTGTCAGGGAGTATTGAGTTCTCCTTCACACCTCAGTCTCACAATTGATCAAAGCAAACTCTTTTAAAGGTGTATATCTGATGTAGCACCTATAGGCAAAAGGCTTCCGCAACATTTTGTTGCTTTGAAACGGTGAGAGCTCTCCAGAAAAAAAGCCCATTCATTAAAATGCCCACCCACAAGATGTATGCACACACATATACACACACACCCACACACACACACACAAACACTCCCATTGTTTGACAAGCCTACCCCCCAAATGAATGCCCCTTAGCTGGAGACCACACAATGATTCAAAGTTTCACCTCGTGGACATTTCATCCTCAAACTGAACATGCTGTTCCAGGAGACCAAAAATAGACAGCTTCTGCAGTCATTTTAATGGATTTGAAATCTAATAAAACCATATAAAATTATTTCCTGTGAGGTGTGGGTGATTAAAGTTCAATGCTCAATGGCAGAAACAAAAGGACAGCTGAATGTGCACTGCAAGGGCGATCACATCAGCCTTCAGCGTACATTACATCAAACGGAGTGTCTGCAATGTCAGAGCATCGGCATCTCTTGAGTTTGACAGCCAGATCAGCTGTTTGGCATATCCAAAGCATGCTTGACTAACATGCTGCGACACAATGTTACAGTCTGGTGCCAGTAGAAAGAGTTCTTATTTGTTTTGATATTAGTTTCAATATCTGAACACACAATCAGGGCTGTGGTTTGTTGTTGATAAGCTGATTTCTCACGTCCTTCAGTTTACACCACTGACCTTCTGGATACTGGCAAGTAATGGCAGTACTACCACCGCCTAACGGTTTAGAAGTCACAATCTATTATAGCCTTACATCATAATGCAAAGCTTGAAATGTTATTCTAAAAGCATGCGATGGGGATTAAAAAGAATCTATGACATCATCATCCCTCTGGACAGCAAGATTCTAATGTTGAAGTTTTGGTTGGATCATTCCGTTACATTCACATTTCGAGACGGTTTTAATTGTGCAAACAGGGCAATGACTGTCTGCCTGATCATACTTCCTCTTTATCAGTCTGAACAGCACTGTGTAGGCCATCAGATAGGATATCTTTACGCTACTGCCCTTCCTGATTAAGGTGGAATGTTGATGGGGTTAGTGGCAGAAGAGAAGAGCAAAAAAGTGATCCAAAGACATTAAGTCTTCTGGATTTTCTTGGATTGGTCTATGAAATCAGTTGACCTTCTTTAATCTCCAACAAACACTAACATATTTGTTATATAATGCATTTGTTATGAACTAACTAGTATCTATTATGATTTTACTAGTACTTGTTTTTGAGAACTTTACTTTTAAGAGACTGAAAAATGACTAGTAATTCACTATTCATTAGATTTCAATACTTTCCTTTGCTACTAGTCATAATCTCAATAGAGACGAGCAACTATTTTATTGATTCTAGCAACAAACAGCACTTTTTTATTGAATTCTATGGGGATCTGTGCTTCATTAACTATTCACTTCAGACTAGTGTTGCTGGCAACTATTCTAGTTCACTACCAAAGAAATAATAAGTACTAGTAAGTATTCTTTTATTTATTGTAACTATTCAAAGTGTTGCCAGTATATAGAATATTGCAATCTGTTACCAGTAACAATTAAATTCATTCTTACTAATTAATTTTCTAACGAACGATCGTCTCAATAATAGTTGACAGTCGAAAACTTTAAGTTTTAGTAATAGCTAAAACTACTATAACATAAAAATATATATTACTTAGTTTCACGGAACATTACATTTTATTGTAAACACCACTAAACCTTTTGCAGAACGAGTAAATTCTTACCATGTCAACTGGGATGTTGCCCGTCATCTTTGAAATATCTGTCGGATCTTCACTTTAGATTAAAAGTTGTTTTTCTTCCTTGAGTTTGCTTAAGAAACAACGTTTTGACAGCAGGTGACTTGTGGTAAAGCAGTTGTTAATGCAGAGATCACTCGTCTGGTTATTCCTGTAGGTTCGCTGGTAGCGGTAGTTACGCGCAGGCAGGAATAGGCTCTTCTTCAGACAGGCTTCTGACTTATTGCTTTTTCATAGCATAAACTTCAGAACGGAGAAAATAATAATTTGTGAATTTTAGATTTATGTGGGAGGACCCCCTCCCATCCTGAAATAAAAATGACATATATTAGGAAAAATGTGAAGGAAAACAAAATAATACTACAATGCAGCCCTTAGTATTTGCAAATATACCGAGAAATGAGTTCCTCGCGAGTCCGCAATAAAAAATAGACCGTCGCCTGGTCGAAAAATGCTGTAATTCGACGGTTTTTCAGTATTATATCCGTCTTCGTCTGCGCTCGCTCTCTGCTGTCATCCTGTCTCAAAAAAACATGGCGGCAGTTGACGGGGGGAAAGGCTGAACGTGGGGAAACCGGAGCTGGTGAGGCAGATAAAAACGGCGCGATGTCGATCGTTATGTGTGTGCGCGGATGAATACGCCCCCCAGCAGTTAAAGGAAGAGGCGGAGAGAGAGAGGCGAGCCCACAAATCCATGAGCGCCCGTGTAAACGAATTAGTGGGAAGGATTTGGGAACTTTTATGAAAAAGCTTTATGCCAATTCTTTTTTTTTCAGAGTATAAAATGCTGAACATTAAACAAAAACATAATCAGCCTAATGCTGTTTTGTGTCCAGTTTATTGCGTTAATATTCAGTTATTTATTTACCACATAGGCTAGTTCTCACCAATAGTTTAGTTTACCTGTGGCATTTTTACTAAGACCATAGTGACCACAAGTAAAATAATGGACGGCTCTTCATTTGTTAGGTCAATGTAACTGTGGTTTATACCCTGCTGGAAAGAAAAGCCTAACATGATTTTAGGCTTTTCTTTCCAGCAGGTATGGTTGGTTTGCTGGTTTAAGCTGGTCTCACTAGCCTTGACAAGCTGTTAACTCGGGCTGGCAAGCTGGTACCGCATCCTAACCAGCTGAAAAGCTCTTAAAATCCTTGTAAAACCAGCCGACAGACCAGCAAACCATTGTAATATGGTTTAAGCTATCTATTTCTCAGCAATTTGTTCAATATTTTTTTTATATATGAAACAGCATAGAGGTCTTGAACAATTGCATTGTTCCTAAAGAAAAATAATGCATTCACTTGTTAGATCATTATTGTTATTATTATTTTACTGTATATTTATTTTTATGGCTGCTGTTTTTGCTTACACTGCATGTACTCCTGTTATTATTGAAATTTTTTCCTTTTATTTCTACTTCATGTAGATTGCTGTCCATTCGTAAATTGCATCATGTGATGGATTCACTATTTTATAATAACTGTTCTGCTTCTTTTGGGGCATAGACCTTTTTAATTTATACGATAGACAGAATACGTATTAATGGCGCTAGCCTATACCTAATGGAATTATTGTATTATACCTTTTAATTTTATGTTACAATCTGTTCCTGTGGGGAAAATCGAAATAAAGCCAGAAAAAATTAAATAATAATAAATGGACATAAAATTGAGATCAGAAGCACATACTCCTGAAAACCATTAGAAATAATACAAAACATGTATTAAAACCAATATCAGTGTCAGATATTTAGTTTTGTCACTGAGCAAAACAAGCAAGCATATTATCTTCAGTCTCATTTTCACAATATTCAAATGTAATTTGACAGATATGTGCTTATAGCCATTCCATGAATACATTTACATAGAAAGTTAAATGCAGTGTGTGCGCATGTCTGCATGTGTGGCCCTGTCTTGAAAGCATGAGGTCTATATCTGTGCTGTTGACTCTACTTCTATTGTCTTGCACAGTGTTGAGAGGAATTCATCCTGACGTGGGGTGTCAGACCTACAGCTACTCAAGAGGATTAACTCCTTAATCTGTCACTGATTCTTCTGTGCTGCCTCCAAAAACGCTTTTGTTCTCCTGTGTGCCATTTCAATCTCCTGTCAGAACAAAATACAGCCACAAATGCCATCAAAACACGACTGAATAAATATGCAGGGGTTTTAAACAGGTGTGTGTGTGTGTGTGTTTGTGTGTATATGGGGCTGTCGGGTAGACCGAGATCATTATCTGTTTACGACTGTGTTGACGTTCAGACAAACATGTAACTACTTCCTTTGTTTGATTCTAAATTTTAATCTCTGTAATAGTGTGTTTACATAGAAGCCATTGAGTACAAACTAACACACACACACACACAGACACACAACACACACAAGGAAATCAATTACTATGGATTATATGTGTCAAGGTCCAAGGATTGAATGACATAGGAAGCCTTCTCCGTTGCACATATAAGAGCATATAGGTAGAGCTAAAGTGAGATTAGGCCCAGAATAAGCACAGATGCTCGGAGTGGCAGCTTAGTGCTGTGGGACCAGACCGGAGGGTTTTAGATGACTGCCTTTGATAAACAAAGACTTTGCAAACTACTGTTAGAGTTACATGCATTCCTCAAAGTACAAGAAGAGCGCTCTGAAAGCATTATTGACAGGCTGCTTGGTCCTTCTGGTGTTTGTTGTTTTGTGTATTTGCAAATTATGACAATCTCACAGCTTTGAGAATCTGAGAGTAGTGCTATACGCATTAGTCACAAACAGAGAACGCCATCTCAGATAGAGACGTAACCTTGATGAAAACGTTATTGCTCAGGGGTGCAAACATTAAAGCTAATTAACTATGTACAGTAAGAGCAATGTCATGCTGTTTAATGCTGATAGTGTAACCAAATTTGTGATTTTTGTTTCTTTTGCTCACATGACGTTATGATCAAAAATACAGTAAAATCAGTAATATTATTACAACTTTTTATATTTGAATATATTATGTATATTATAATAATTGTATTTACTCCAGTGATGGCAAAGCTGAATTATCAGCAGCCATTACTCCTGTCTTCAGTGTCACATGACCCTTCAGAAATCAGAAAGTATGTGAAGAGTTGAACAGGAAAAATTCCTAAACATTGAATTTGCACTCTTGTTTCTGGTTGATAATTAACGTTCTAAAAGTTGGCTTTTAAACTGCCTTGAACATTGATCCTTGACTCATTATTTATAATGATAAAACATGATAATCATGTAGACAGTGTCTTCTTTCATTTGAGATTTACAATAAGTAGCGAGGAACTAATTTAGATCTTGGTTCTGCGTGTCTGAAACGGTGTTATGTCTCGCATTACATTATATCTAAACATAAACCTGTTTATGCCTCTCTCATCACGTGTCTGAACCTTTCCATGAAGCTTTTGGCTGAGCCAGTTTGGTCTGTCTGTAAGTTCATTTGAAGCACAGGTACCACAACTTTTACTGTGTGTGACCATTGCCCAAATCACCATGGCACCCACCATTTGCTGTTTTTCTTTCCAACTCAGAGAAAAAACTTCTTGGGATACTCCCTAAACATTTCCACTGTTTCAGTAGCAGCTTTGAAACTGGCCATTCATAATGCTCCTTAAAGGAATAATTCACCTGAAAATGCCTCACGTCATTCCAAACCCGTATGATTTACTTTCTTCTGTGGAACACAAAAAGAGAAGTTTAGAAGAATGTTCACGCTGCTCCATAAATGAAAGCAAATGTGGATGCATTATGTCAAGGTACAAAAACAAGAGCATAACGACACGAAAAGCTACCGGATGTCTTCAAAAGACTTCTTAAGAATCATAAAGATAACTTTTATAGTACTTTTATGGTGTTTTTGTATTTTAAGAGCCCATTCACAACCAATTATCCTGAGAGAAACAACAGCTCAGAAATTCTGCTGAATGTTTGTGTTGCACGGAATAATAAAAAAACAGTATAGGACTGACATGAGGGTGACTAAATTATGACAAACGGGTTTCATTTTGGACTATTTTGGAATTTTGGTTCGATAGATAATATTACATTGCCTTTTAAAAGTGTCTCTGAGACAAGGAGCTTTCCTGCTTCGCAGAATCTTAACCAAATTTTAACCATTCCTGAACTCATTTTGGGCTTCATTTAACATGTCTTTCACTGTAAAGCCTGTGTAAAGTCCAGCCAGACACAAGATTAGTGCATACCAGGCTGATTGTGGCCATAATGACAGTATTACCTCAACACAGCAACAGCGATAAATGCACTGAATTATAAAGGGTGGAGACACACAGTGTGTGCTTCATCTGTTTGAAACCTAAGCCATACTTGAGGCTTCATATTTACATCTTCAATACTAAATTCCTTTGATGTCTCAACTCACAAGTGATTAATCATTTACCTTTAACCAGAAATATTCCTCAACTCAACAGATGTTACTTTATCCATCATCTGTGACATCATCGGCTGACATCATGTGGGCAGCCCTGTCTAATACAGTTTAAACCCACCACATTTGTGGGGGAAAGAAATCCCACATCACCCTGTACAGCTGTAGGGGTTGGTGTGACAGAGCACGTTGACATCCAATTTTGAGTCCCTTCGACATTAGTGATGATGACAAATAACCTGACCACCTCACATGACCTCTATTAGCACTGGTGTAAAGCGAATCCTCTCGCAGGTCTGATATTGACCATTATCTTAATGATGCCTCTAGTCACGAGTGGCCACAAACAAGCGAGGAGGATTTTCTAGGTTTTAACAAGTGGTTGAAGTTCTTCTTGTAAGTTGGCCTGGGACAAACAATTCAGGATTTGGATGCAGGTTGGGAGGCAGTTCCTATTGAAAGAACAACACAAAATCAAATAGCATTTATTACTGGGAACATTAATCGTGCAGATGGCAGACTGACCTCATGTGTTCGACACAAAGACAGGCCTGGAGGCTTTAGAGGGAATATTTTACTGCTTCAGGGTTATTACAGAGCTGGAACTAAAACTAAGATCATGGGAAAATATTATATGAACTAAAATAAACATTGTTTGAAATGAAATCAGATATGAAAAATTAATTATTTTATTTCAGCTAGCTACCAATATACATTTTCTCTTTTTCATTGTGATGTACTAATATGACTTAAACTACACAGATGTATTTTTAAAAACTAAATTGAGTAGTTTTGTCCATTTTATTTATATGTATAGTATTTTATTTACTTTTCTTTTTTCTTTCAAATTAAAAATGATAACATAATATACAAAAAGAAACTCAAAAACACTGATGTCCTTACAAAACAAACCCCCCCCCAAAAAAAACATGTTTACTATGGTAAAATCATGGTAACCACAAATTAACCACGGTTTCGCTACACTAATCATAGTTTAACCATGACATTTGGAGTAAAAGTCTGGTTATACAAATAATAATCAACATTATTACACTTTTTACTACAATAAAACCATGGTTAATTTTCGTAAGGGTGATACTGATATAAAGAAGGCCTTCATCTGCCATTTCATAATATCGGATTTGATTAAAAAGTAGTTTTACATTTGTACTCTCTGTCCATATTTAAGGGCTGAACTGTTGCCCGAGAGCTCATGTCTGTTGGGCGTGGGGTGTTATATCATAGAGAAGGATGTCTGGTTTACTGTTTGTTAACAAACAATATTGTTTAGCTGTCTCCCCTTCAGGGATATCCTGTATCTCACTAACACTGTCAGAACACAGCAGTCCCGCAGAGCTGAACATTCCAGGCTCGTCTGATGAGAGGGAGACCCCAGTGATTTGAATTTTGGCTCAGTCACTGAATATGGCCAGCAGCCCAGGAACGACAGTTCCGTCCGGCAACGCAGAAAAAGAACAGCAGGAAAACCTAGTGAGCATTCATTTTTATAGAATAATTGTAATAAATACATAATTATATTATGTAATAAATACATATAAGTGTAAAATATAAAATTTAGTTTGTAATACATGTAATGTATATTATTAATATGTAATATTGTATGTCATACAGACATTTAATTTTACGAAATGTCATACATTAAATATAAATGGTACATATTATTGATATTATTAAATAATACATATTAATGTTAGTAACAGTAACACACAATACATACATTTATTCTATTATTGAAATATATTTTCATATATATTAATATATTATACACAACATATATATACAATTTTCTTTTAATATATGTTTATTTTAGCAAATCTATATTACATTATATATTAAAAGTATTAAAAAAATAATAGTAACAGAAATACATGTGTGCATATACATATGTATATACAAAATACACACACACACAATTTGTGTGAATTTTTTAAATATATGTATTTTTGTATTTACATCATTGTATTTACTGATTTAATAAAGTAAATATAAATTATTGCTATAAATTTTTAAATATATGTATTTTAGTATATACATCATTGTATTTACTGATTTAATATAGTAAATATAAATTATTGCTATTAATCATATAATATTAATATTTATAACATACAATATTGTTGTTGTTATTTCTGCAATAAATATATTAATTGGAATGGATAAACAGTAAGTAATAAAGTTACAATACAGATATAAATATTAGTTTAAAAAAATATTGTTAAATGTAATGTTAAGATTTATTTGACAGACAGACAGACAGACCGATAAAAAGATAGATAGATAAAACAAACATTCTACCCTAGCTGTGTATATAGCGGTGTATTATAATTAAGTCAAATAGATATAATTATCATATGAGATTTACAAAAAAGGCAGTGCAACAGTACATTTACAGTAATTGCTATCAATTTCAATAAAATGCCACAAAGATTGAATGTTATTACCCCTGTAGGGCTTTTTGAGACCATCCCACAGGCTTTCAAACTGGTCATATTACAAGGTGTATCCATTTCAGGAAACTCTGTTCTCTCTAAGGCACTGGGGGTCACATGTGTAAAACAGGAAATTTGGTGATGAAGAGCAACAACCAACAAAAGCGTCATCTCATGGGACATATTAGAAACTGCAACACAGCTGAGGTCTGAAACCGAGAGCAGAAGCACACAATGCAAAGAAGCTTAAAAATTCAGCACAGTAGACTTCTTCAAATTCTCCTTCCTCTCAAATTTACTTTCAGAAGAGTGTAAAATCTGCTGAAGGTCATTGGAGTACATAGAACTGTGAATTCTCAAACACCCATTCTATGGAAACCACAAATATTCATATAAAAGCCATTTATATGTGTCTGTGCTACAGGAAACATCACCAAATGCTTTCGTGTGGATATGGTGCCATTAACGAATCCAACTTAATGCAGAGTTATGTAATGTACACATCATTCTATATAAACACGACAGATGTATCAACTCAGCGTGTTTTTTTTCTAATAGATAAAATCCATTAAAGCATCTAAATCTGTCTGGGGCCAGATGCTGTGGAGGAGTGACTGGTCAGAGTCTGTACCACTAAATCCTCAAGTAACATACTATAAAATCTACACCACTAAAATAAAGATATATTCCCAGAATGCACTTGGTGATTAGTAACAGGCAGTTATGGATGGGTAAAAATAGATTCATTTGACACCATCTGGAACATCTGCCTTTAATCCAACACCCCAGACACACCTAGGCATGCAATACTGTCGTCAGAGCCATCATGTAACTTATTTTTATAGGTGTTTATATTATATATATATGTGTGTGTGTGTGTGTGTGTGTGTGTGTAGTATATATAATATTTATATAGATATATCATTTAAATTATTTGAAACCATAACAAAAATATAGGATTTAAATTATATTTTAACCCAAGAAATTAATAGAAAAGTTTAAACTTGTGTAAAAATCTTGTCATTTTCTAAAATGAATACAAATTATTACATTTTGCATTATTAGGACAACTCAAGACTATTCAATTCAGGTGTTCAAAGGGAAACAAACTAATACTAAGAAATTCAGAAATTTATGTTACTATTTGTGTAAACATGTTCACTTAAATTGCAGTTCTTAAAAAAAATAAGTAATTAGAAAAACATAATATAATTAAAAAAAAACTATTAATAACCTAATAATAAATACACAGATAAAGCACATGTATGAAATAATTTGTGTAGCTTTTTTATATAAATTACACTTTTTCCTGCTTACACCAACTGTTCAGTGGAGTCAAATCATTAAAAAAAATAAGAGCAGCTGGTCTGTGTCGTAGCCATGTGTCGTGGTCTTTAAAGAGCCAAGCTTCAGGACAAGTATTGCCTATTATCCTCGATTTCTACTGCACAAATGCCACGTCATGCCATCATCGGTCCTCTCGTCAGCCGGTCAGACTGTTGTCCATATTATGATTCGTTCACACTCTCTTTGGATAATCACTAGCTGCCACGTCCATCTGTGTCCTCACAAACTCAAAACCTGCATCTTTTTCACCTACTACTTGCTAACCGATTTTTTGTTAGTCTGTGGCTTTTAATGCTGGCCATAACTGGGTGATGCAAAAAAAATAAAATGCAGGATGGATAAATAATTTCACAACAGTCAGGAAACTTGGCTTCGGGCTGAGAACACATCACGACAGTTATCACGTTGACTCTGAAGTAGTCAGGAAACAATAAACTCCACACACAGCCCACACTCACACAGCACGGCCCACAACAACACAGTCATCCTCTTCCCCCACTGTCCTCCCTCCTGATGACTGAGTCACACCCTTCTGCTGCTGTAGGACACAACAACTTTATCACCCATCATCCATGCAGATATGGTTGCTTTGAAGCTATCATACAAACTGTAAATGCTTGAACATCAGATGTGATTTTGGACAATGTTTGAAAATTTGTATCGTAAAAACACGGTTACATTTATAATTCTTTGGCAAATTTTCACAGGCAAAATCCAAGCAATTGGGAATTTTGCATGAAGGCGGACAGATTTCTCAACAGATTCAAGTCGATTTGCCAACAGAAACCTGCTTGGTTGGAAAGTGAGTTGCGAGCTGTGCTCCACTATTGAAAATAGTTTTTTTGATTGAGAAATTATACAGAATTTTGCCACTGTTAAAACCAAGCATACCGCAAGATGCCTGAAAGTGAAGCCAGAACGTTTTGATCATTTTGTCCCAGGTGGCTGGCTGCAGTATAGATCATAAACCTCGCTCTCTCTGTCTAATCTAATGGGACGTGAGACAAACTGAATAATCAAATTACACTTCAAATTATTGTTTTTTCCAAAGATGGTTTCCTTCAATTGAGGTAGTTATTTTACTGCTGCTTTATTTTTAAGGGAAATTTGCTTTTAGGTAGTGGCAGTCACCACTGATAAGCTACTACTAAATATTGTATAAACGTAATTTTCTAAAATGTTTCTGTTATCGTATCGTAAAAAGCGACAAATAAACTTTAATTTAAAAAAATTTTTTTTTCAATTGTCAGTTCATTTATATAGGACAGTAGGTCGACAGGAAACGAAGTGGGTGAAAGAGATAGTGGGTTGGGTTTGTGAAAGACATGAACTTGAAGTGCAACGACTCTACATGTTGGCGTGCTGCCCACGAGGCCATCGGCACCAACCTTTTAGGTAGTTATTTGATGCTATAAAAGACGGGGTGTGATATCATGATTGTGAAATCATGAAATTTAAAGAGATGAATAAGTAGGGTGGGACTTTGTTTTATCCACTAAAAATGACCTGGATCTCAAAAAAGTGGGCAGAGTTTAAGTCAATCTGTACATGTTATCAATAGTCTTGATGATATCGTCCAAAAGAAAGTTTCAGAGCTAGGGCAAGTTATTATTTTTGATGAATAGAAACAGTGTTTTTCTTTGGAACAACGTGCACTGATAAATCAAGTAAATTATTAAATCAAGATGTAAATAAAACAGGATTACTAAAGTTTTTTTTTTTTTTTTTTAGTGTATTGAGAAAATAAGCAGATTTTTTACATTAAATAGGTAGAGAACAAATGTTAATTTTATTATTACTATCATGTAAAACAGATAAAAGAATACAGCACATATGAATTTCTACATACTGATAAACATTTAAAAACATCCAGCACAGCACCAGGATTATGCTGGTCTCCATTGTCAAGTATCAGTTTCACAGGCGTTTCATTTTGAAACTTAAGACAGGTCATTAGCAATTCAGGTGATTTCCATCTGTTAGCGGAGAATGAAGTTAGAAATAGAAAAGTGTGACATTTCTCAGTCCTAATGTGTTCATACGCATCTGAACACTGGTTTGACTAGTTTCAGTATCATCTTTGCATATTAAAATGTCTCAACGTTTCAAGTATTGTTCCACAATGTGTTCTCCCACTTATCTTGTGGCTGTCTCTTCTCTTCACACAGACCCAAACTCAGACATCCAGGACTCGTACTTCTCCAGGTCTGCAGCCGAGACGGATTTTGAGATCTTTTTAAGTGCAAGCTCAAAGTCCTCCATGGTGACTGGCATCTGCAGCTCATCTTTAGAAAGAGCACGGATCTCCTCTGGACTCAGACCCTGGATCCTCCTTCGCATCGCCATCAATGATGCATCCCTGAGAGAACAAAAGTACAAAGTCCATCAGTCAGATCAACACCATCAATTTACATATTTAGAGCATAGGGCTTCATTTAAAAGGAATGGTTCATCCATAAATGAAAATCTGCGGAAAATATATTCAACCTCAGGCCATCCAAGATGTAGATGAGTTTGTTTCTTCTTCAGAATATATTTGGAGAAATTTAGCAATACATCACTTGTAATGACTTGATCACTTGTAATCACTTTTGGGTGAACTATTCCTTTAGACATTAAAGTGTAAGATATACTTCCCTCCACTCCATGCTTATTATGCAGGGACAAAACATACTGTATAAACCTATACTGAACTGCTTTAATCATTTTCAATTATGGGCAATATGCAGGGTTCTTCTTGGGATGAATAGATCCATGAAATAGTTAGAGCTGGTTGGTTTGGTTCAAGATAACTCTTCTATTCAGGAATTTTCTGCAAGGCTGAAGGGGAAAATGAACGGAAAATATACTAACGAGCCCCAGGCAACCACTGTTGAGCTTGAGTCTGTTCTTAGTGGCTGTGATTTTGTCACTTTGCACCACATTATGTTTTTAGCAAGAGCAGGAAAATGACTTGATGCTCGAAACCTGTCACATCCAGTTCAGTTAGGACAAGGTGTTATCTGTAATCCTGAAAACATACTGTACCTGCAGACGTTGGTGATGTCAGCTCCTGAATAGCCCTCTATTTTCTCAGCGATGAAGTTGAGATCCACATCAGAAGCCACTTCAACTTCCCTTAGGTTGATCTTTAAGAGTTCAGCTCGACCTTGAGCTGTGGAGTTCAGTAATCATTTGAACATTATGAAAACCATGTTTTTCCTGTTTTGATTTTAAAGTCTAGTTTGACATGTATTTCTCTTTTTAATATATATATTTCCCTTTAAATAAATTTGTTCAAACCTTGGCGTTTAAAATAAATGTTGTCTATAATGAATGCTACTATAATTTATGTTCTTTTAATACATATATTTTTCATTCCTCCTCTGTTCTGAATACCACTAAATGTATTTGTTATTTGTTGTGGAGTGAGGGGGAAATAAAAAAAAAACACTGTTTTAATTTTTAATATAGTGTTGGTTGTAAACATTTCACTTTATATTCTGGGTATTTTACATTATTTCTTAATATAAATAATAATAATAGTAATAATAAAAATAAAAGTGACATAAGTGTTTTTTCATCTCAACAAAGCAAATTTGACCTGATCCGGCTTATAGTCAGGTGTGACCTATTTTCCAGAAAATATGATATATATAGTTTTAATTTTATAAATAAAATTCTATATAAAGTTACAATAAATTGGCAATGAATAATAAACAATAATATTGTCATTTTAATATAAAGTATCTGTAAATCGCTTTGTTATTTTGATTTAAGTTATGCTGGTTTAATTTTACTATTACTCATATTTCAAAATGTGCTTAAGTGTCAGAAATAAATGCTTAAGTGTCAGAAATAAATGCACAATTAGAATCATCTTCATGGTTCTAAAAATAAGTTTCCTTTTTTTGTGTGTCAATAATTACCTTTTTTTCCCTTTTGTTTTTGGGAAGAAATATAACATACAAATTTAAAAAAGTACATATTTTTGTCTTCCATCCAATTTGAAATTCTAAAATCCAGGCCCTGTGACTATAACAAAGGAGTTGCATCAGACAACGAAAGCTTGTGAGTAATGACTAACTGACTGAACTACACAGCACAGTGTGAATAGAGAGAAATTAGTCAGGCTGTTCATTTATGAGTGGGTGACTTGCATGGAGAAACCAGAGGAGCCGTGACTGCCTGGAGAACATTTTCCTGTTGATGGGCGTTTGTGTGTGAGGGTGTCAGATTACCAGTGGGTAGTTGAATGTAGATCCTCTTCTCCAGTCTTCTCCTAAGAGCCTCATCAATGTCCCAGGGGAAGTTAGTGGCAGCCAGGACCATTACCATTTTAGAGGGATCGTCACTCTCTTGAGCACCTCCTACACCTGATGCCATTACACGGGTGGGAGTTAAAATAAGGCCGCATCATTCATTGTACTATCATAACAGAGTCGCCTACTACACGAAACTCACCATCCATCTGCACGAGTAATTCGGACTTCACTCTGCGACTGGCCTCGTGTTCGTCTGATGTGCCCCGTCTCCCACAAATAGAGTCAATCTCATCAATAAAAATTGTTGTAGGGGCGTAAAAACGAGCCTGTTACAGGAAAAAATTAAACAAAAATGACCAAAACATGTAGAAGTACAAATATGCAGTATAGACAATAGACTATGACATAAGCAAGATTTTTTTGTTAATTATATATTGTGTTATCATATTATCATAAATGATATTACTTAATTTTAACACAATCAGACTCAGGTTATTTATTTATTATTTAGTTTTCAGTAGTAGTAGTAGTATTTATTTAACCAACTAACCTTTTATTTCTTATATTTGACCCTGGACCACAAAACAATCACAAGGGTTAAAAAAAAAAAAAAAAAAAAATTATATATATATATATCATTTTTTTTTTTTTTTTTTTTAGATTTATACCTCATCTAAAAGCTAAATAAATAAGCTCCATTGATGTATGGTTTGTTAGGATCGGACAATATTTGGCTGAGATACAACTATTTGAAAATCTAGAATCTGAGTGTGCAAAAAAAAAGAAAAATCTAAATATTAAGAAAATGGCCTTTAAAATTGTCCAAGTGAAGTCGTTAATAATGCATAGTATTATTCAAAAATTATGTTTTGATATTTACAGTAGAAATTTACAAAATATCTTCATCGAAATTGATCTTTACTTAATATCCTAATGATTTTGGAATAAAAGACAAATCGATAATTTTGACCCATTACAGTTTTGTTTTATTATTTCACATTTTATGAGGTTAGCTAACTAAATTTTTTATTAAATTAAAATTTAAAACAGTGCAATGCCCATCTACATCAAATCAACACTGAGTTTAAGGAGGTTTTTATTCTTTTATTGGGGCACAACTACCTAACTAATTAGCTGGCCAACTAATTAACTGTCTAACTAACTAACCTTTTCCCTATAAAAACATATCATTTTACTTTAAAGAATGTTAAGAAAGAACTACTTAACTTTACCTATAAAAATACACGTTTTTGCCAATTTGTCAAATCAACAATGATTTTCAGTATTTTTACCTGATTTTACGGAGCATTTTTTGCCAATTAATGTTAAATCGTCATATATTCTGAGGGGTATTTTTACTTTTATGTTGTCTAACTAAATACTTAATTATATTAATTGTTTTCTACATTGACTTTTAGCATCCAAAAATGGTGAAGAAAGGAGCTTTACTATCGGGTCTCTAATTGAGGCATTTTAAATATCTAGGATATTTTTATCACTTTTTGATCATTTGTGCCCTGATGTCTACTTAACTCCCGATCCTTATCACAATCAAATTATACCTTCAGCAAAAAAAAAATAAACCAATCAATGGACATGTTATCACAGTGCCTACATTAGAGACTGTGAGACCACTCACCATTTCAAAAAGGAGCCGCACGAGTTTCTCAGACTCTCCCCTGTACTTTGAGGTCAGCGTGGAGGATGAAACATTGAAAAATGTTGTGCCACATTCAGTTGCAACCGCTTTAGCCAACATGGTCTTCCCTGTGCCTGGAGGACCCACCATCAGCACCCCCTGAGAGTTAAAACAAAACAAGACTTTGCATGGGCATATATTTGAAACACAGGTGCAGCTGATAGTTTGAGGAAAAAACACTTCAACAAAGCAAATAGCATGTGGAAAACAAACTAAAGAGAAATATATCAGCAAAAATGTGCATTCTCTCCTCCATAATTAACTATTATACCAGCGCCCCCTACTGGGCAAAAAAACAATGATCACAAGAAATTAAACCAAATGGGTGAATAAACGTTGGCAAAAACACAGTGACATGACAGACTATGTATCCATATGTGTGTATGTTCAGATGTCAAACTCTGGCATCAGTGTAATCTAACATATTAACCTTCCACGGGCGGCGGATCCCCTTGAAGAAGTCTGGCATCCACATAGGCAGGACCACTGCCTCTCTCAGCAGCTTTTTGGCATCTTCCAGATCTGCTATGTCATCCCTGCAGGAACAGTAACACATGACAGCTTGCTTGAATCACCGTCCAGCACTGAATCACTAACTGCCTCTGTGACTGACAGCTGTCGCTGACTCAACACGTTACTTATTTGTCTCTGGTCAAGTATGAAAACTAAACTTACTGCATTGCTATTTATACAGCCAATGCCTAGGCCCAGAGGGACTTTTTTCAAATATTCTGAACTGATTTTTTATTTAAAAAAAAAAAAAGGAAGAAAAAAAGATAGATTTGAATTTAAAGTTCTAACTCTTACTGAATGCTGAAAGCCTGATCAAACTAGCCAATCTATTTATGAATAAACATTTAAGAGTGAGAAAAGTGCCTTGGCACATTTTGTACTTTAGTATGTGTTGTTTTACAGTAAGAAGTAGTAATTTTTTATTATTTGATATATTCATGATTTTTATAGTCAAAATGATTGTGCCGTTTACATTTTAATTGCATTTTGCCATTCTAAAAAGGAAATGTATCTGCATAAACCCAAACATTTAAATTCAGCCATTAAAAGTGTGCTCATGTCTTATGTGAATGCGAAGTGGACCAAAAATAAAGTAAAAAATAGAGAAATAAAATGGTTTTAATTTTTAAATATATTTTCACAACATTTAAAAAATGTATGACCATATTTAATTATACGTAAAAAAAAATAAAAATAAAAATTAATTAACATAGTAGCCTTATAGGCATGAGCTGAACAGACAAAAATAACGTTAATTGCAATTATTTGTTTGAGAAGTTATCGTCAGCAAAAAATTCATTTAGGTTCACTCCAAGTTTTTCAACAGTCGATAACAACATACAGTGCAAAGTGATGTAATATCACACATAATTCAATTTAATTATAGCAAATGAGCAATACAGATGTATATATACACACACACACATTTATTTTTTACACTAAGCAGAAAAACTAATGCTAAAGTGGCACAATACCAGTGGACATTGGGATTCCGGGACACAATGTCCCTCTCCAGTGCATCCACCAGATCACTGTCATAGCCTGTGCCATCAAACTTCCTCTGTTCCACATCAGCAGCACCCTCCTGGGCATTCTTCTTACTCTAAAAACACAGACAGGCAGGGCACATTGCTACAACACATGATAATAGCTACTTACTAATCCTAAATTGTCTAAACTGACATTAAATCAACTATAATCATAATCCAAACTAAGTTTTTTCATTTTATACTTTCAGCTTAATAGTTTAATAACTTACTTTTTCATCCTTAGCTTTATTTCCACGACCATCACGGGTGTTCGGTCTCTCTGATTTGATGTTCGGCTGACCTCTGCCCAAAGGGCCGCGATGCTGCATTCCAGGTGACTCCTTTCTCTGGGGCTTTGATACAGTGATTGGCTTCTTCACCTGGACAGGTCCCCTATGACCAGACAGAGGGATATCATAGGGAATCTGGACCATGTGACCACATATGCACACATTCTGACATATTTTTCTTTTTTTTTTTTGTGATTTGTGAACCGACTAGTGAATGTAATTATTTAAAGCATCTATTTAACACATCGGATGAGAGGATGCATTAAATTGCTCAATTGTAACAGCACAGATATTTATAACTTTACAAAATATTTACATTTTAAATCTCCTAATGCATTAAAAATGTCTATACTATCTTCCCTTAATATTGTAATATTTTAAATATTAATATTTTAAAATATTTTATATTTTTCAACTAAAACCGCATTATATTACATCAGCAACTTCTCATTAAAGGTTTTCAAATTAAGTTATATCAAATTAATGTTATTCCTATTTTTTTATTTTTTTTATTACACATTGCCAGTATCAACTCCATTTAATGTAATTTAATTAAATACCTTTAATTAAATAGTGTAAATGTATAACTCATGATTGCTTGAAACTAATTTATGAACTATACATTTATTTCTAAACAAAACGACTTAAAAAATACTCTGAAAGTTTTCCAAACAAAAATTAATTTTACTTGCATAAACCTTCAATTTCAGATGAAAAAGAAATCTGTTTTCACGCTGCAATGGTTCATCTATTGGCACACTTATTGATGTTTATCAAACTAAATTCAGAGAAAAAGACATTTGACACTAATATAACTTCATAGATAGTTTTGTCAGGAATACCTACCAGGTCCAACATGACTTTTTTTATATATAAATAAATAAATTATGTGTGCTATAAGAGTCTTAAATTTGTAAAGTTTCATTCACTTACTAAAAAATACACGTTTTTGTATCTCTTAAAATTTTAAAATACAATAAAAATACAAAACACAGTAAAATGTGTGAATGTGAATGCTTTCTCTGAGCTAAATCCATTTAGTTCTGTATGACATGACGCACGAGTGAACACAGCAATGACAGCATGAAGACAGGAGACGTGTGGCATGCTCTGCAGCTGACAGAGCTCCTCAGGGCTTTATGTAATCAGCTGTCTATTCTACCTGTGCTCTGCAGGAGTTGGGGGAGGCCAGACAGCTGGTTCCCTTGGGCTCTCTTCAGGCAGAGGGTTGGGGAAATCAACGGGTTTGTCCACCTTGAACCTCTCCAGGGAGTTTACAAGGCTTTTCACCTGCTCATATTCATCTGCCAGTTCCTGCCGAACCTGGGCTCAGAGAAGGGAGAAAAATAGCATTGGTTTGATATTACATAAACTGTAACACAAACACCACTGTAATCTTTGGCTAATACCAGTACAAGCACATATAACTCACAGCATTATAAAAAAGTACAAATCAAATTGAATCATACAGTATATGAGCGCCTTACTTGTTGCCATTTGACTTTCAGAGCAGGATCTCTGAGGGACTGACAGTGCTTATGGATCTGTTGTATAACACCTTGATAATAAACCATAGATGAGTCATAATTCCCCAGTAGTGCATATTCTCTTCCTTTCTTAGCATTGTCGCAAATCTCAGTCAGATTCATGATGAGAAAGAAATCGAACCAAACGTTGCGCTGAGTTCACAGGTCATCAGAGATGCTGGTTATTGAAGGCCATGAGTCCTGAACATGTGAAAGAACAGAAAGGCTGATAAGATGATGCAGAGCTAAATCAAACATTTATAGAGATAGTAACAGAAGAGGGGTGAAGTCGGGTACAGCAAATGACTTTCTGACAAATCATCCAAAGCTGCATTAAAATGTCTCTGCACATTTCCAGATCTCTTAGGCAGTTTTGTTTAAAACATGTAACAAAATAAAACCCAGGAGCCATTTAAAGAGCTATTCTTTCAGAAATCAACATAGATATCCTCCTAAATCCACAAAGCTTTTTTTTTACTAGGTCCCAGGAGGACATTACATATTTAAACTGATGGAAGTAGAAAAAAATGAGTCATGAAGAAATAGGCCTTTTCATATTCTTATTTTAAATAAATAAATAAATAAATAAATAAATAAATAAATATATATATATATATATATATATATATATATATATATATATATATATATATATATATATATATTTATTGAATTTGTATAATAATTTGTAAAGTCGTATATATACATTTGTATAATATATATATAAATAATAATTATTATTTTACAGATCATAAATATATAAATTATGGTGTGCTACCTTTAGATGTCAAATAATTTCTTATTATACAAATTTTAAATGAAAGGTTTTAAGGTTCATAAGTTAAATTAAAGGTTGCATTGGATTCAAGTTTTTTCCCCTATCAGGCCTCTGTGAAATGTTTTTTCTCTCTCCTGCCCTAATGATGGCAATTGTTTCAAATTCAGTGATTGAAAATTCAATAACTAAAATACTACAGGCTTATCAGGTCTATTTTAAGTGACTGAATCACTCTGTGTGTGGATTCACCGATAACAATGAGAGTTTTTCTCTACGGGTTTGGATACAAAGCTGCAGTTTCTGCTACTGCAATACTAAACTTTGGTTTATTAACCTTTGCCCTGACCACAGACAGAGTGGCTGTCAAACAATAAGACAATTTCGTTTGACGGACTGTTGACATGAAGCACATAATAAATACCGTTCAGGACGCCTCAAATTGTTTGTATCCCAATTGTTTGTATTGTTTTGTATCTTTCCTTTTAACATAAACTAACCTACCTAAAAGTCCTCCGTTTAAATAACATACAATCATTTATTTCTACACAATCAAGTCGCGTTTATATGTAAAAGTGGCACAAACGTCACCGCTATTGATTATTCCTTTACACGGGAACTGTAGTTTTTCGCCGTTTGCTTTAAAGTACAAACAAATAGTGAAAATTAAAATAAGAAACTACATTACCCATAAGGCAACAGTGCGAGACGCTTAAAAATTAGGCCAGCGATAACAAAAAGGATTTGCAAGGAAACAAACTATGAAGTCCACTTGTTAGTTTATGAATCTAACTAAGAACATGTGATATGATATATGTGTTCTGCATTTAATTCAACGTTTTCATGGAAATAGGTCAAAGTCTTACCTTGATGCGAGGCACTTTTACGTTCGACAGGCCCACAGTCCGTTGCCCACTGATGTTGCCATGGCCGCGGAAAGACGCTGACTGACTGATGAATGAATGGATGCTTGTGTTGTGGGCGGAGTCTCAACCTGCTTCATTATAACTTGATAAACTGACCGGGGCTAGTTGTCACACGGGTTATATCTTACTGTAAGGATTAGATAACTGTAAGGTTTCGATTCAAAATTTAAAATTAACTTTATTTTTAATAGTTCATTCCAGAAATAGTTAACTATTTTATTGTCTTTGTAGCCACGACTAATAAAATAAGTATTGATAAATATTCACTGAGGTAAAAATGTGACAACTTAACTAGCCCCGGTTTTTTCCATGAAATACCAGATCAAAGAAGGAACAGAGGCTATTGGAAAGTTGTGAACGTTGTGGCCTAGTGGTTGGAGAGTATAACCCCTAACCCTAGGGTTGTGGGTTCGAGTCTCGGGCTGGCAATTACCATGACTTAGGTGCCCTTGAGCAAGGCACAGAACCCATAAATGGCTACCCACTGCTCCGGGTGTGTGTGCGCTTTGGGTGGGTTAAATGCAGTGCACAAAATCTGAGTATGAGCCTCCATACTTGTCTGAATGTCACGTCACTCACAACTAAGTAAAATCCATTCGATGTATATTAACCAATAAAAATGCTCAATGCTCCGAAATAAGGGCATCAAGGCATGAAGGGAGAGTTGCTGACCTATAATAATCTGATTTAAGCGTCATGGCCTTTACAAATACATGACAATACCCCACAATGACCAATCGGTGGCGCTGTATACCGCTGTAATGTATGCAGTTTAACCAGATGAACAGCAGGTGGCTCGGATTAATCGAGATTTTTATCTGATGATACGTTCAGGTGTTCTTTTAAAGCCTCTGTGTTTGCCATGAAAAACATGAAGGCCTCAAAACCGAATCACTGGTTTGTAAACTAAAACCATACATTCAAATCTACTGCCCGACTAATAACACATATTAAGCAATATAATAAAATGGTGCTGATAATTTTGAAAAGAAAATCAATATAGCTATAAAGATAATTGAGCTTTGTCTTGGGTAATAAAGAAAGCTTTAAATTCGTAATAAAAATGTTAAAGTTGCTACATGAAACTCTTCTGGTAATCTGATCTTTGACATGAACAAGAGTAGACATGACAAACCGCTAATTCCTTCTATTCACCTTCAGTATTAGAAGCGCTGTGAATTCAGTACAAAATGCATTTATCTAATCGTTACTAAAAAATCATTTCTGATAAATTCATTAAGATAAATTTACAGTTTAATCCAATGAGTTCCTTTCGGTTTTCACAATTATATCTACTGCTGTGAAAAAGTGAAAGCAACTTCTCTATTTAAAAAAAAAAGTTTATTGATGTCAGAAGCATACCAGAACAAAACAATTACATTTTTTTTAATCATTTCTGCAAATACAGTGGTATTGAAAATACAGTAAAATAACTTTGATACGGCAGTTTACTAATGATGATAATATCTGATCTGGAAAACGTGTAAACGAGAAAAAAAAAAAGTACATTAAGATATGAACTACAACCTCACATGAAACTAGGTTGTGTGCTGCGCACATCTAAAACTCCACTGACCCAAAGACAATTTTACAACCCCCATTTGTTTTGTTTTTAACTGTACCGGGCAAGGATAGTGGTGTTGGAACCATTTTTAAGAAATTAAAATTAGAACTAAATTAAGGGTTGGGGCATTCAGACAAACACAGATGACACTTCTGTAGTGTTAACTATACAAAACAGGAAAAAAAAAAAGAAACTGTACAGCTTAAAAACATATCATATACACAGCCTTATTTAATTTTTTTCTTTCAGGTTTTTTGATGTTGTGGTGGTTTATTTCTCTTACCCATTTTATAGCCTCAGTAAAGTGTACAGGGGGGTTAAATGCTTTATAGACAACAAGCTAGTCTCTAAATGTTATTTATCTACTCGTCATCGTCATCTTCTTCCTCATCTTCTTCCTCATCATCATCATCGTCGTCTTCATCATCATCATCATTAGCCTTGTCTGGCTTGGATGGGGCCTTGGCTGGACCTCCCACTTTGCCTTTGGACCGATAGGCGGTGATGTCCTAAAAGGAAAATACATTTTTTCAGAAAGGAAACCTATTCATATAGCAAATTCACTTAATATAACAATGGCTATTATGGTTGTTTTTCAGGTGATTTATCTTTATCGGCATGATGTTCATTAGTCATGGCATCCTTTCTCACCTTCTCGTACTTCTCCTTCAGCTTGGCTGCCTTCTTCTCGAATGGCTGCTTCTCCTCAGCTGATGTTTTGTTCCACATCTCACCCAGTTTCTTAGCCACATCTCCAATGGAGAGACCAGGGGTCTCTTCCTTCACCTTGGGTCGGAACTCAGAGCAGAAAATGAAGAAGGCAGACCTTTGGTGGAACAGAGTAAAAAAAAAAAGATAAAACTGTACATCCTTCACAAATGCTAATGCATCTTCATGCACAAGTGAGATTCTTACGGGGGTCTCTTGGGAGCATTGGGGTCCTTAAACCTCTTTTTCTTCTCGCCTTTGGGTGGAATGTAGTTTTTCATCTCCCTCTCGTAACGGACCTTGTCTTGTTTGGCCATATCTTCAAACTTCCCTTTTTCCTTGGCTGACATAGTCTGAGGAAGGGAAGAAAAAAAATCATTGTTGGGAAAAGAGGGAAAGGGCATTAACACAATGTAAACGAAAGGTCAGTCACACCTTCCATCGCTCTGAGCACTTTTTGGAAAACTCAGAAAAGTTGACCGTTGCCTCAGGGTGTTTCTTCTTATGCTCCTCTCGGCAGGTCTGGACAAAGTATGCGTAAGAGGACATTTTGCCTCTTGGTTTTGTTGGATCCTTCCCCATCTTTGCCTAAATATCCTGAAATTTAATAAGAAAATCCATTATTCAATTATACTTCCCAAATATAATATTAAATGAGTTGCTCTATACTATTTAGAATAAATTCGACTAGCAAAAATGTAATTTTTGCATGATATCATGAACCCCAACTATCTTTTAATTTATAGTTAATATTTAGAAGACGCGCATTTGCGCGTTGTTTATCTTCGCAACAAAAATTACGTTTTATTATGTAAACATAACAAGACAACTGACATTCTATAATAGTGCTTTTAAAAATAAAATGTCTTGTGTGTACTTTTGAAATCTTAAAAAAAGTTGCTCTAAATACTCAAACTTTACAAAATAGTTTTTTTTTTTTTGTTAAAAGGGGTTAAAATTGTGAAAATAAGTTGGTTAATTAAAGTTCTTTTATGTGCCAAAGTACGCGCGACATCGTAAAACTTGTAAAATTTCTTAATAATCAAGTTCACTTTAGCTGTAATCTCCGTTGAAAAGAGCCCGTTTCTCTCTATGTACCGTTCAGATAGCAATGGCGCACACTCTCGTCTCTCTGAAGGAAAGGAGGTCAACAACGACGGCAATATTTCTTCTTCCATTTTGTGAGAAAGCCTTCTTCATGAAAGAAAGTCCCCCTGAAATGTCTCCACCCGCCTTCCTGCTCGCTTTTGGACACGACAAACAAACGGCGAGGGTCGGTTTTCTGACCGAAAATTGTTTCCTTCGCAAAAAGCCCAGTGCATTCGCCTGGTGTATAGTAATACATTGGGTCTGTGCTGTACAGAGTTTGCTGTGGGCTCGCAATGGCTGCTTGTCTTCATGCACTAACACTGAGAATATGGCTCCTTCTCTTTGTGTCAGCGCTCAGCCATTACACTGCTTTGCAATAAGGGGGAGCACCGCGACCGCATTACCTACCTCACTTCAACTCTCAATTTAACACCCTTCTCACGCACGGAAAAATGTCAAAATATTCGGGTTAGAACGACGAAAGATTGAATTTTTATTTTCCGCCTCGAAAATTGCACACTTTGAGCTCGGCGGGGTAGAAAATACGATTTGAAAAAGTTGAAGCGACGGGCGCCTATCTATGGCTCTGTGGATTTGCCTTGTTTCCTATGCGAGTACAGTCAGCCATTACAGTAAAGCGCAGCTCCTGAGGTGATTTTCTTTCTCCCGTATCTCTGTCATTTCAGTTTCACCGAGCGTATAAATCCACACACATGACAATGGCGTTGTGCTTTAATTTTTGCGTTAGTCTGCTTTTTTTCTTTCTTATCATTTATCATAGTTCTACTGACAGACATCCCTTGTAAAGCGCTGCAATGGCTGCTTGCTGGCACTATCACGTCCATAGACCTGGTTTGTACGCAATTCTGTTAACATTACAGAGTTGTCCGCTTAACGTTAACATACATTTCGAATAGACAGAATATTAATTTATTTATTTTTCACATTTTCTGCCTTTCAAACCCCTCGAATAAGACAGACTATTTTCCGTGTAATTTTCAAGCGTAACATAAAGACAAATTAAATTAAAAAGCTATGGTTATTTTTATTTTCATTCTGAGGGGATAATGCCCTCATTTTTAACGTTTCACAAAAATCCCCCCACCATTAGAATTGCTCTTTTACAAGCTAAAATTAAATTTCGTATGGTTTCCTGACCTTTTCTCGCAATTTTTGTACTTACCCCACACTTTGAAATGTCTACAAGCTTGACACTTACCGCTGTCTTGTCTGGATAGTGAATGTACTGCAATGGCTGTATGTGGATGTAATAGGTCTACGCAGTAGTCTGCTCTCTCAACCCTCTAGCATTACTCTCAATAGGGCTTCCATGCCATTGGCTGCCGCCACGGCGAACACTCCTGCGATTGGCTGAGCGCTTTCCATTGTCCTAATAACAGCCGGCCTGCGATTGGCTGCCTTTTGTGAAACGTCACGAGTGTTTTAAATGGCGGGTTAATACAAAATACGGAGTGTATGTGTGTGTTTCTTGTCTCAGCTTAAAGCAAAGGCTGTGTGTACTGTGTTGGCTGTAGTAGTACTGTGTTCTATGTGTTCCACGCACAGTGCTGAATGAATGAGTGTGTCCATGTGAAGCGTCGGCGTTGCTGTAAGGTGCGAAACGCTGGATGAAAGAGTGCTGGGTCCGACTGACGCCCCGCTTAGATCAAACACTATATGAACCTCGAAGACAGATTTTAACCAAAATATGCAATTATGAGCAATATTTATTAAAGTGGCTTAATCGGTGGGATTCGTTTTTGAGTGTGAAATGTTGATTAATGACAAAGTTTCGAGATGATCCGATGTGACACAACGTCAAAATAGCTTTTCTGCAGATTGTTATTGAGTCTTTGATTTGAATAAATTAAATGGCAGGACCCCCGGACAACTAAAGTTTTTTCTATCTTTTATTCTGGGTGTTAAAATTAACACTCTCAAAACATTAATTTCGATATCATGGCATTTAGATTAGTCCGACCACTAATATATTTACTTAAATTTTATATTTACAATAGTAATTTTAGCAGATAAATATAGATAGTTTAGCCTAGAAATAAAGAAAAGCAATGGTGCACAATAATTCTTTTTTCTCTTGATATTTTTTTCAATATCTATCTATCTATCTATCTATCTATCTATCTATCTATCTATCTATCTATCTATCTATCTATCTATCTATCTATCTAATATCTATCTATCTATCATAAAAAAGGCAGCAATAGCTTAACATATGTATTACTATTTAGGCCATAATTAGAAACCAAGTTATTTTCATACATAAACACACGCAAGAACCTGAGACTATGAATGTTAATGACTAAATCATCGGGGAAATTATGCAAATTCGTATTGTGTTGGACGGGGGGCAGCAGATAGAGCGCCGAGGGAACCTGATGGGAAATTGATGCCTACCATTGTTTCATAAGAGAGCAGCTGTAGCTCCCTACGACTCCTCAATGCAGGCGCTTCGCCGCTCGAGCACATGTTCACAGACGCGGGGCATATGCTGCACTGAGCACGCCTACTTCAACATGTATTATTGATTAGATATGCTTTATACGGCCATGTTTATTGCTGATCTGATATATTTACTTTTTGGGGTACAGTTTGTTGTTTGTTCATATCGGTATTTATGTGGCATGTATAGGCTACGCTTGTTCAAATATCGCAATTAAAAAAGTGTAACAGAAAAAAAGTGTTCCTTGTAACTTTGGGTAGGATAGAAAAAAAGTCGTGAGGTCAGACCACAGTAGCCTAAATAGAAATCTAATGACTCCTGGTCGGTTTTATTCAATCAACGTGAAAATAAAAACTATTACCAAATATGTAGTAGCCTATTTTAAATAAAACAAAATAAACAGGTAAATTAATAGGTACTAAATATTTCATAGGTATTATTAAGCAAATTGAAGCACAAATATATGCTATTTATGATAAAAGTATAGTAAAAACATAGCTATGCTGTATAATCAGATATCCATGACCTCACTTTGTTTTGAAACTCCATATTCTTTTCAATTATGAAAAATGTACTGCTAAAGCTTTTGGAAATTCATTTATACATTTTCCTACTATTTTCTGATCTATTTTTCTATAACGTTACTAGCTTACTGTGTTATTTCTCTCTCTCTCCGTGCGTTTGCATAGGCTATTTATACTCGTTCAAATACAGTTAGAGAGAGATTGTGGGTAGCAATATTAAATTATTGAATTAATTTTTAAATTGCGTTAATTAGACCATATGTAAACATTTAGAATTCTAAATATTTTTTTCTCATTTAACACGTTGCAGCCTGTCCATTTGTGTGTATCTACTTTTAATTATAGTTTAGACTCATTTGAGTGTTTTGATGGCGTTGATTAAATCCCTGCTGTTTGTTGCCTAATTTAATTTCAGACAGTATGTGTTCAGTTGTTCGGCAATACACGCAGACAATCCGGCTGATGGCGCTCTTGTGCTGTAAATAAATCTTTGTAAAACCAGAGCCTGTCTACGGAGAGCCTTCCCACTCGCTATTAAGTCCTATTGTACCGAATTTTGGTTGCAGTACCACCAGAGTTCCACTGGGGGCGATCGGCATGAGTGCAAAATGAATGGGAGTCTATGGGGCTAGACGTCTAAATTTGTCCCTTTCACCCGACTGCCGTTGAGAAATCTCAGATCTGATTGTAGGTTTTGCAAGTTCAACATGGGTTATAGGTCGAAAGTTGAATGAACGAGTACTTATGTCCTTTCGATTTCTTACAGGTTGAGTTGTTGTTGCCCATGACACGCTAGCATTCTGCTAATGAATGTGAATGTGTATGACGTCATTGACATTTTAAAAGACTTTTTAAAGCAAATAAGTGACTCTTAAAAATCTAACACCCAGCAATGTGTAATTTCTTTGCATCTCCTTTCGAATACAACATTCAAATTACTAGACAAAAAATTATATCTTGAGAAAAGTGGATTTTGAGGGGTATACCGCCATTGACCTCCATTCATTCTGCACTTGTCCTGTGAGCGCCCTCATATGGAATCAGAGTGGAACTGCAATCAGTTCAGAAGCTGGAAGTGTAGTGAAGAGTGAAACTTCTCGCCATATTAGACATTCTGTGGTAAAACCTAAACCGGAAGTAGTACGTTGAGTGTACGACAGACAGCATGCTCGTGGATATGTCTCCTACCGGCGTGCTGGAATCACCTAATGCGTGTATAATATCCAGCTTGGAATTTCTCCACCTTCGATCCAGTTTCGAGGTATGTTGGTGCAAACGATGTGCACTGTTGGAAATCGGTTGTGAATGCAGTTTTTAAGGTTTTTGGGCGCTTGTATTCCAGTCCTCTCACTGTTGCCGTGGCTGTTCGCGCCAACAAAGAAATATATAAATATCTAACGTAACTGCTTTGTGTATTTTATTTTTTACATAACGTTAGTCGCTTTTACCAGTTATTGATAGTGCCTTGTAAATTCAAATTTGCAGCTAACGTTACGTTTGTCAGTAATAAAACAGTACGTTAGATTAATTGCAGACAAATTAATTTGCATGTCAGTAACGGAAACTATTACCGTATTTGCGAAGGCATTCCTTCAGCATACAGGATCCTTAAGCTATGTTTTATGTTTTTTATTTTTTAAGAAACTAGTGAACATGTTTAATATTATCTGAAGTTTACTTAGGTTTCATGAGATGTTTAGTATTCAATACCTAATCGTAAACAATGATAACATTTGCATACTAAATTGGATTACGTAATGTTATATTTGCCAACCTAAACTAAACCAAGCCAAAACTGTTCTCTTAATGACTTCCAAGCACTAGTATGGGAAAGCGAATCTAGTTTGAGATGTTTGCTTGATGTGTATCCGCCCTGAATGGGTCAGTTGATGTCTCAGAAATGAATTCTTCTCTCTCACAGCAGCGAGTTCAGGCGGTGAGTCGGGTGTCACGGTTATGTCGAGTTTATGGCCGCAGGACTCAACAAAGAACGGAAACCTCAGTGGCGTGAGAATGAACGGCGAAGGCACTGGTATAGGGGCTCCGAGCCCAGCGGGGGCGGGGTATTTGGGAAAAGTCAGTTATGCTCAGTTCTCTCCCTCTGTCACTCGTGCAAAGCTACGCTCCAATTTAGTCTGTATCCCCCACCTCAAACGAGAGAAAAACACGGAAATCTGTGTGTAAAAGGCGAAAGAATAGTCATAAAAAGCACTTCAGCTGTGTACTGTACACTAAATGTATAATGGGTTTTGTATTTTCTGTGCTGAGTAATTGTGATTTCTCATATATTGTTGTTTGATTGTTTACAGTGTGAAGACAGAAATGCCTCACCAGGGAACTGTCCTTGGTGCTTGGCAAAAGGTCAGAAAAATGCCCTCCGCTTTTATGCTGTCAACCTGGAGGAGAGTGTTCTGCTCTGTACAAATCCAGCGGTGAGAAGTCTGTTGTGTTTTCCTTGTTTGTCAGGAAATGCTGACACTTCAAATTAATAGACTTAAGAATCTCACAACCTGTCAATAATATATCTGGCTCACCTGACTCCAAAACAAAAATAATAAACTAGTATTCGTATTGCATGAAGAAAGTATGGCCTAGTTTTGGGCCCATTAATAATTTTTGCATTGTGAAACAAACACACACACAAAATGTGTGCACATTGCAGTTAAAATGTAATTTTTACAGATTTTTTTTTTTTTGTAAGAAATTTGAGGGCAAATGTGGTTAATTTGTCATGGTTATCATTTGACTATCATATTAATTATATTTTTAGGAGAAAGTTGCAAATGTTTAATCCAAATGTTCCATTCTAAATTAGGCTTTATTTTCTTACTGCAAAAAATAGTTTGTCCTTTCGATTTGGGGGTGAGGTACAAGCTAAACACGTTTTGTGAGATTCACACTCTTGTTATTAAGCTATCAATACTGGTAAAACTATATTTGTCATAGTATTAAATGCTTGTGACTCTTTGTAAAGAAGATTGATTGGCCAATGAGATTGTCGTGTGTTTTTCGTTTGCTTTGCAGTGCCTTTACCCATTGGTTAGTAGATCTCTGGGAGATGTGCATGCTAGCTTGTCTAAAGATGGATGTAAGAGGAACATTTCCCTATCTGATGTGGATGAAGCATCCTCCCCTTCAAAGCGATCAAGAGAAGAGAAACTGGGCATTTTGTCTGGTGTGCCTGAGCCATGTTGTGCTGATGTCAATGACGGCACTCTACCAGATGAAACTGTCGAAACACAAATGTTTACTGAGGAACAATCAATACTTAGAAAGACTGACTCTATTAATGACACTGAGGAACAACATCCTGAAGATCTACCTGCTGCTGCCACCCATGAGGATTTAGATTTCTGTGACGGGAAGGTTGATTGTGTGTCTAGTACTCAAGATGAGGTCAAGGAGATCGTTGCAATGGATGTAAATGTGGAATCATCAGAGCTGGTTCCTGTGCAACCTCATCTTTTCTGGAAAATTGAGGACAACCTGTGTTGGTTGGATTCGTTGTTGGCAATGCTCGTGAACTGCAGGACCATCAGAGAGACTCCATGTCAGAATGTAAAGCTGATTGACAAGTTGACATCAGTGCCTTCCAGCAGCTCTGCTGTCTGGAACCTTTGCTCCACATATGATAAGACATACTCCTATCTGAAATCCAAGGAGCAACAGTGTGAAGGTAAGAGAAATAAGTATATATAAATACACACACGCACACACACACATACAGGTGTTGGTCATATAATTAGAATATCATCAAAAAGTTGATTTATTTCACTAATTCCATTCAAAAAGTGAAACTTGTATATTATATTCATTCATTACACACAGATTGACATTTCTCTTAATTTTGATGATCATAATTGACAACTAAGCAAAATCCCATATTCAATATCTGAGAAAATTAGAATATAACTTAAGACCAATACAAAGAAAGGATTTTTAGATGTCTTGGCCAACTTAAAACGAAAAGTATGAGCATGTACAGCACTCAATACTTAGTTGGGGATCCTTTTGCCTGTTGGTCAGGATCCTTTTGCCTGTTGGTAAAGTTGGTCAGCAGCAGGAAGCTTTAAGTGCTCTAAAACTTCCTGATATATGGCTGTGCTGACCTTGGATCTCAGAAAACACAGTGGACCAACACCAACAGATGACATGGCACAGCAAACCATCACTGACTGTGGAAACTTTACACTGGACCTCAAGCAACGTGGATTGTGTGCCTCTCCTCTCTTCCTCCAGACTCTGGGACCCTGATTTCCAAAGGAAATGCAAAATTTACTTTCATCAGAGAACATAACTTTGGACCACTCAGCAGCAGTCCAGTCCTTTTTGAAGCGAGATGCTTCTGACGCTGTCTGTTGTTCAAGAGTGGCTTGACACAAGGAATGCGACAGCGGAAACCCATGTCTTGCATATATCTGTGCGTAGTGGTTCTTGAAGCACTGACTCCAGCTGCAGTCCACTTTTTTTGAATCTCCCCCACATTTTTGAATGGGTTTTGTTTCACAATCCTCTCCAGGGTGCGGTTATCCCCATTGCTTGTATACTTTTTTTCTACCACATCTTTCTTTCCTTTATTCTCTATTAATCTGCTATATTCTATCTATTCTATTAATGTGCTTGGACACAGAGCTCTGTGAATAGCCAGCCTCTTTTGCAATGACATTTTGTCTTGCCCTCCTTGTGCAAGGTGTCAATGGTCATCTTTTGGACAACTGTCAAGTCAGCAGTATTCCCCATGATTGTGTAGCCTACAGAATTAGACTGAGAGACCATTTAAAGGCATTTGCAGGTGTTTTGAGTTAATTAGCTGATTAGAGTGTGGCTCCAGGTGTCTACAATATTGAACCTTTTCACAATATTCAAATTTAATGATATACTGAATTTGGGATTTATCTTAGTTGTCAGTTATAATCATCAAAATTAACAGATACAAATTTGAAATATATCGGTCTGTGTGTAATGAATGAATATAATATACAAGTTTCACTTTTTGAATGGAATTAGTGAAATCAACTTTTTGATGATATTCTAATTATATGACCAGCACCTGTACATATTAACACTCTATATGCTGGAGCGCTAACCTTGTGTCGTTCTGCAGATGAGGTAACCAGAGTCCCCGCCGATGTCCTGTGTGAAGCAGAGCAGCAGCTGTCTGCGCTCCGTCTGTCACTCTTCAAACTCCTTCAGCCTACACTAAAGTGTGAAATTGGTAAAATGGTTCAAGAGCTAATCATAAAACCATTCGATATCAATCTGTTGCTTGTCATTTGTGTTGAGTGATTAATCTTGTCTGTCATACAGGCCAGCAGGAAACACCTGTGTTTGCTCTCCCTCTCCTTCTGCGTTCCGACAATTGGGCTCAAGAGCTTTTCCAGCACACTGTCCGTTGGGAATTTAAGTGCACATCTTGTAGTTATACTCTAAATAACAGGTAAAAGTTTTAATCAATGTCATTTGTATTTGATAATTAAGTGAAATACATGGCAAATATGTAGGTAACTCACAACCCTCCTATTGTCTTTCAGTGTTGAGAAGACTCTTACAACATTCACTCAGATTCTGAATGACTGGCACCCACTAAAAGCCATCCACCGAATGCAGTGCAGTAACTGCAACCGTAAAAACCAGAGGAGGAAAATGGTGCTGGAAAAGTAAGCATTGGAATAGCTATACATTTCCATTTTTTCCTTATCACCACCCTGTTTCATCGCAATTTAACCTGTTGGGTGATTATTGTCTTCTGTAATTTTTTTGCAGGCTGTCCTCTGTGTTTGCACTGCATTTTGTGGAGGGCTTGCCCAGGAAAGACCTCTCTAAATACTCATTTGAGTTCCAGGGCGCACACTACAATGTTAGCACTGTTATCCAGTACAATAAGCATCTAAAACACTTTGCCACTTGGATCCGCCAGAGCAATGGTGAGTCTTTTACTCTGTGAGTTGATTAGCTGATCTATTCACACTACCATCGAAAGTTTAGAGTTTTTACACTTACTTTTATTCAGCAAGGATACATGAAACTGATCGAAAGTGATAGTGGAAACATTTATAATGTTAGAAAAGATTTCTATTTCAATTAGTTGCTGTTCTGTAAAACATTAAGCACAGTTTCCACAAAATTATTATGCAGCAAATCAATAAAAATAATGAGCACATGTTTCTTGAGCACCAATTCGGCATATTAAAATGATTTCTGAAGTCATGTGGCACTGAAGACTGGAGTAATGATGCTGAAAATTCAGCTTTGCCATCAAAGGAATAAATAGCATTTTAAAATATATAGATTAAATTGTTAAATGTATTCAACTTATTTTTATTTCCATGACTTTTTTTAATATTGATTACGCTTTATTTTAAGGTGTTCTTGTTGCAATGTTTTTTTTTTTTTTTTAGTATAGTCTACTTTCAGAAACATAACATTCTTATTTAACCCAAACTTTTGAATGGTAATGTAGTTGTTCTTATGAATCTCATTAGCCAATGATTCATTTGAATTTATTTTATTGTTGCTCGATGAAAAATTATCATATTATTATTATTATAATAGTGTTATTAAATAACTAGTAAAATTTAATTTAAATTTATCTTAGATTAGTTGCTCTGTAAAATGTAATGTTAGATATTCAAATTTAAACTTAATAGTGGTTCATTTACTTGTTTTGTGTTCTGTCTTTTAGGGTCGTGGCTGGAACTGGATGGTTTGAAATACCCTTACAGCATCATCCACAAGAGGTTCTCATTTCCTGCCAATGAAATTCACATTGTTTTCTGGGAATCAGACTCCGTTAAAGATGAAGCTTCAGAGGTTTGCTCACTGACAGCTCCCTCGACGCTTACGAATGTCGATGATAAACACCTGCACGAACTGTCAGACTCTGAGGCCAATGACACATGTGTCCTCAGCACACTCACTGTGGGAGAATCGACTGCTGCCGGTGCTTTGGATACATCTATAGGCAGGACCACATTACCAGACACCTTTGAGGGTCTGTCACATACAGACATTGTGACGCTCACTCTGGTTGATGTGGACACAGCCACAGAGGCTCTTCAGACTCCCCAGAGCCCAGCCGTCGTGCCATCCGCTCTTCCCACTCTTCCTGTAACATCTAGTTCATCTTGTATCTCTAAGTCTGTTTGTCAACCTTCAAAACCCCAAAGCTCTGGTTCGAAGGAAAGCTCTTTAGTTTCTAATCCAGTTGTGGTAAAGCCGTCAGTGGCTACACCAGTACATGCACCTCCACTGCTTGTGTCTTCATTATTTCAACTTAATTCTTCCTTCCAGTCGACACCAATAATACTTCCTCCTCCTGCTTCAAAACCAAAACCCATTTTGAAATGTGAAAACGAAGCTGTGCTAGCAAAACCAGCGGACATGTTCGGTGGCTTCTTAAGCAAGAAACTGCCAAATTCAAGTAATGGGAATTCTGCGGTAGTGCCTCAGCACAAACCAGTCACCCTTTCTGGTAGCATATGTGGTGCATCTGTTAAGAAAAGTCCCAGCCTTTCGGCAGACCAGCAGCCTGTTAGCACTACGGAAGCCCTCAGGCTGAAGCTACTGAAAAAACTCAAGGCTAAGAGGAAGAAACTGGCCAAACTAAACCATCTTTTGGGAAGTGCAGGAGAATCTGCACCAAAACCTGACAGCACAGCCCTCTCGTCGCCTTATTCGGTCACCTCGAGTACGTCAGTGTATGACAGCCCGGTGTATGACCAGTTCTTCGCTGAACTTTTGTCTCCTGCGCCGACCGTCAGTAACCTCTCACCCGACAGCACGGGGCCCCTTGAGATGTTGAACAATGGCCAGAATGCGGAGACAACACAGAAAACTCCTTCTGTAGCAACTTTGGTTCCAGAAGCACCTTTAACCTACCATTCTTCTACTAATGACTCCGTATTGAATCTTGATGAATACATACAATCAGGGATGGGCCAGACTGCAATTGACAACACTGATTTTAATGGCTTAGATATATTTTTCTGATCAAGAAAAGATTTTAGATTTTACAAACCGTGAGTTTGGTCTGGTATCAGAACAAGTTGTACCTAAGAACTCCTCTTTGTAGTTTTGTATTGGGAGTGCAAGACTTTTGTTAGGAAAGCCTGTGTTGCATCATCAGTTAAATCATATTTTCATATTTTGTCTCATATATTTGAAGAATAATGAGCATTACATGGTGCCGAGTATGCAATGTTTGAAGATCAAATTATGAACAATGCATTTGTAAAGGTTTGTACAGTTGTTTATTTTTTTTTATGATTATCATTATTTAAAGTGGTTCATATTAAATGGTCCCAAAAAATGTATATGTTGTGGTTATTGGCTTTTAATTGTGCATGTGAGTGAAGAGTAAAAGCCTCACATACACACTGATTGTATATGGGCTTCCTACAGTTTTTCTTGGAACGGATATTTCTTTCAGTTTCTAACCAAAAAACTATTTGCATTACCTGCAGTTTGTGGTTGGAAAGATTATGAATTATAGGAGTATTCAATCTAATGTTTACCATAGGGTACATTCATTTAATCAAATTTATATATAAAAAAAATAAATCAATAATATTGTGAAATATTACTATTTGAACAGCATTTATTTGTCATAGAAATCTTAAACATTGTTAACTGTCACTTTTTTTTTTTTTTTTTTTTAATGACCCAAACATTTTAACAGTAGAGTAAATTGAATTAAATTAACCAAGTGAAATTGGTTAGGTATCAAATTAAACACATTTTTAAAACTAAGACAAATGTCTTGGTTATTTTCTGGTTGTCAAACTTTGCAGAAATGTTGCATGTTCATTATTAAGATGAGGAAAAACAGATGGTTATTCTGTTGGGACATCTGTGTAAATTTGAGGCAAACTTTCCTCACAGATCCACAAAGATGACTTTGAGAGCAGTTGGTTAAAAAGAAGTATCTCAAAATTAAGTTATGAATCATAAGCAGTGCTTTAAGTGGGCCAAAAGAGGTGCCGGTACTCTATTATAGCCAAAAATAATAATAATAATCTTTTCTGGGTTTTTTTTGATGATTACCCTCATCCCCTGAGGTAACAACTATATTGAAGGGCTTTTATATACAGCAGTCAACAGGCAACCTTAATAATAAATCATTTTATTAATTTGTGGATTTGCTTGAGCTAGAAAGAACTATTGAACATAAATAAAATGTGCAAAAAGGATTTTGAAAAAATACCCTTAGAAAGAGCTACTGCAGTACTGCATTCAAACATCCAAACTGACTCAAATGATTCGCGAACCAGCTCCGAAGAACTCCCGAACATTCAAATGAATCACACTCCGAACTCCCAAACTGATACAAATAATTCGCGATCCTCAAACTGACTAAAAAATGATTCGCGAACCCGCTTTGAACTCCCAAACTGATTCAAATGATTCGCGAACCCGCTACGAACTCCCGAACTGATTCAAATGATTCGCGTTCCTCAAACTGACTCAAATGATTCGCGAATCCGCTTTGAATTCCCGAACTGACTCAAATGATTCGCGATCCCACTCCGAAATCCCGAACTGACTCAAATGATTCGCGAACCCGCTCCGAGCTCTCGAATTGATTCAAATGATCCGCGAAGCAGCTCCGAACTCCCGAACTGATTAAAATGATTTGCGATCCCCAAACTGACTCAAATGATTCGCGAACCCGCTCCGAACTCCCAAACTGACTCAAATGATTCGCGAACCCGCTACGAACTGCCGAACTGACTCAAATGATTCGCGAACCCGCTCCGATTTCTCGAACTGACTCAAATGATTCGCGATCCCGCTCTGAACTCTCAAACTGGTTCAAATGATTCACGCTCCATACTCCGAACTAGGAAGAATTAGGAAGCGTGCATTTTGAAGGGCGCTCTGAAATGCGGCAGGATTAAAACCTCTATTAAAACAGATGTCCAAATGAACTTACCGGTATGCTAAGTTCTGGGCGCACTGAGAGGTGGTGGTACGCTCAAGATCTATATTTGGAAGTGGCGGTACTGAGTACTGGTGCATACCGGCCCACTTAAAGCACTGATCATAAGTTTTGTTTGATGTCACATTTTCATATATTACAGTGTTGCTTAAAGTCAACATACTGTCTGCTAATTTATTAAACGTATACGGACAGCTGAAATAACAGGTGAAGTTAATCTTTTCTGACCAACATCTATATTTTTTCAAACCTGAAACAGCACAGCAACAATGTATCAACTAAATTACTTCAACAAATTATAGACTTGGTTAACTACATTAAGTTTAATCTTTATATTTAGTGTTTAAATTAAAAAAAGTGACAATACCATTTGTTGTGTTGGCTGGTTCATAGCAGATGTCATCAATCTTGGATAACGCAGCCTCCTGAAAATGCAAAATTTTAATGGTTTCCCCAATTTGACAACCATTTCAGCATATTGATACACTGTTAATGAGCTGTTGAGTTGATTCAGGTGTCACATTAAAGAGACACCCCAAATATACAGTGTTTTGGTGATGTCCAAAACCAGAATTTAGAGTTGAAGACGAGCTGAAACAAACCAGCTAAGACCTGCAAAACAGTTTCAGCCAACAGCGGGCAGTGTTTAACCGCGAAACAGACCGTCGGCTTCAACGTCAGATTCAGGTGGTTAAACTTCTTTTTTTTCCTAAAATATCAACTGTTATGACGAGGTGTGAAACGGAAAAGAGAGCTGCAGACGGAAAATGGAGCTATAGCCTACCAGGAACAAGTTTTCCCACACTCAGATAATTAGTTTCAAAAAGTTCAAAAGAAAGTGGCCCTCCCATCAGGAAACGCATCAGTTTAGTGCTGATGTTATCTGTGATGCTACAAATGATCAGACAGCAGTCTGAGACAGTCCCGCAGTGCACACTCGAGAACATGTTTGTGGCAGTGATGGACAACATTTTCTTGCTTGTGCTGGTCACTCTTCTCAGCGTCATTCAGAATGGTATGACATTTCGACTTTATTACTATTATTTTTATTTTGTATAATTAAAAGATGTTCGTGTAGAATGTGTATGCAAATCATCTTTGAACATACTGTGCAGTGTTTATACAGCTACCAGGAATTAATACATAATGTAGCCTAAATATACATGCACATGCGTTGTACTAATATGTCCAATCTTTAATATATTCACCTCTCCTCTAGTGTTCTTCGCCTTGAAGGTTGAGAAAGAGTGCACTCATTCTAAGAATTCTGCAGCGTTTGAGCGTTTGTCCTGTGCAAAGTGAGTATTATTGACTCGAGCTTCTCCACTCTAGAATTTGACAGGAAAATTAACTATTATTTTAAGCGGCAAAAGAGCTTTTTATAGAGAGAGGTAAATAATCTGTTTATGAAATAGTGTTGGTGTAGCTTCTTTTGCATAACAGCTCGAAATTTTCCTGTTCTTCTGGAAACTAACTTCCTGCTTTATTTACATAATCTTAATGTTGCAAAAGGGTTTCACTGGTGTTTCTGTTTGTATATTGAAAGCCTATAGCTGTACTTTTTTTCACTCATTTAAAGTTTCTCATAAAGTCTACATTCATGTAAATGGGCTAAAATTAAATCAGGTGTATGAGACTTGTATTAAATGTTTTTTTATTCATTATTATTATTATTATTATTATTCAAATATGCAAAATAAACCAAACTGACAGCATTATTATCAGTTGCATATCTAGGCTGTTGGATCCTGGTTTGGTAGTTTATCTCAATTTAGATGCAATCATATCATTAACCACCACCAAAGAGGAAGTAACAACTCTTTCACAATATTTCTAAGATACATGGAAGTACTACAAAGAAGAACTGACAGCACATCTTCCGTCAGGTCAAATGAAATACCAGAGCTAGTTTCTGAACCTGTATGAAAAAGTTCTCAGTTAATAAAATGATCTGCTTCATAATACTTTATGTATGTGTTTTCTCAGTCGAAACTGCATGGACACGTACCCCACATTTCTGGCAGTACTGTGGTGCGCAGGTATCTGCCTCAGCCAAGGTACAATGCAATTCATCATAAAAAATTTCAAAAGTCAGTTAAGTGATTGAGTTAAATAAGCACATAATCAATATTTTTAGAAGTGAAAGTGCCTTTGCTATTTTCTGTGTTATTTTTAACATTCACTACAATATAGTAATAGGATCAGACCAAAGAAAATACCCCTTTGTAATGAAGTAGAAATGGTTTGCATTTCCTGGCTTATAATTACTGTTATGACCCATGTGCAAATATTTGTCTGCATAATAACTTCGCTCTATTTTTGAATAACACTGAAATATAGGCTAATTGAGTTGCTAAGGAACCAACGCATATATATATATATATATATATATATATATATATATATATATATATATATATATATAATAAAAGTCAGCCCTCATAAAATACCTGTACAATAACTTTCTTGGAAGTTCTCTGATATAATTTAAATAAAACACTTTTTCTTTTCTTTTTTCTTTTTTTACAGCTCCAGCTGCCTTTGCTGGCATCATCTACCTTGTGGTCCGGCAGAAGTACTTTGTTGGCTACCTGGGGCAGACTTGCCAGAGGTAAGATTTGTAAATCCTTAACTATGAACAAATAAGGCCTTTTAAACATCAAAAGTTTTTTTGTGCTAAAGCTGCAGTACACTCAATTGAAATGTCTTCTGCGGTTCCTGAAACTACATGAAACACTGACAAATGTGGGTTGTTCTGCATTCCAGCAGCATTAGTTGTTGCCTAACGTTAATCTCAATACAAATAGACTATAAGTCATAAACTGTTGCAAATTTATGATGTGGGCAGAACTTGCATGATAAGATCTCTTTGAGTTCTCAGCCCTGGATGTTGCTTTATACAGACACATCAACCATGTGTTGTAACCCACCCATATTTTACATACACTAGATTTGATAACAGATATTCTGCTTGTATGCCTGACAGCACTCCTGGCTTCCTGTTCGGGAAACGCATCCTCTTCTTCCTGTCACTCATGTGTGTTGTGGGAATCATAAATCACCTGATGCTCACCTATGGTGGCAGTGACTACAAAGAGTACATCCAGACCATCACCAAAGCAGCGTCAACACTTCTGCTCTTGCCCTGAACTGTGCATGAGAGATTTTTCTGCAGCTGAAACAGTAGAGTTAACAGATCAGTGTAGATAGACTCTTTGGGTTAATGGTTTGTCAGTTAGAGGATGTGGCAAGAACAGTGTGAAGCGTTCACAGTGATGGTCACAAAGGCATTTAATTGCAATATAATATGTACATTTAAAAAAGCTTTACAAAACAACAAAAGACTGTTTTTACTGTTACTATCCCAGCATGTGATATTTGAAGAAATGTTTTAAATGGGTCATATCATGCTTTAGTTTTTTCATTGAGGTCAACGCGTAAGCTTAGTAAAGATTTGTCAAAAAAAGTTTCATTTTCACACCTCTTTAAGCTTTAGATTTAAATTTTTGGTTACTGTGCCTTTAAAAATGGCAAGTTCTGCTATGGCACCGGATTGCAGGTTTCCTGTTGTGTGAAATATAGTTCAGCAAAATCCTCAGCCTCTTTGCAAAGGCTGTATTACATGACAGGGTTACAAAACAATTAGTGATGAAATGTCAGAATGAAATTATCAGGGTATAACTGCACATAGGACTGCGATATGGCCAAAACAATTGTCACAATTAAATGCTCATATCAGTTCATAATGATAATTATCTCAATAAATTTCAAATCGTGATTACCTCATACGTAGATATTGAAAGGTAATTATTCTGACAGTTTTACTTTTATTAAAATTAACCACTGGTCTTCCATAGTAGCATACTATCACCCACAGTTAAAACCACACCACCTCCATATTATATTGTTTCTAGTTATTTGCATAAAAAAAAACCGTAGTCACATTTAATATAAATGCACAAATGCTATAGCTTGATCACAAAAAAACTGTATATTCCCTTACTCTTTTAATACATTTAAAGCTGCAGTAGGTAACTTTTGTAAAAATATATTTTTTACATATTTGTTAAACCTGTCATTATGTCCTGACAGTAGAATATGAGACAGATAATCTGTGAAAAAAATCAAGCTCCTCTGTTTCCTCCCAGTGGTCCTATTGCCATTTGGAGAAATTCATCTGCTCCCGGTAAGAAATAACCAATCAGAGCTGCGGTCCATAAGTTTCTGTTCAAAATTTACAAAATGTATATAATAAGTGAGTACACCATTAATCCATTTTCCAAACCGTGTTTTTAGCTTGTCCTGAATCACTAGGGTGCACCTATAATAAGTGTTTATATTCGGACTATTTTAGATTGCTTCGGGGGTACCGCGGCGGAGTAACCCAGTACCTTTGTGATTCTTCATAGACATAAACAGAGAGAAGTAGATCCGGCTACGATGTTCTTCCGCAAGATGCAAGCAGCTGTTTATTAACCACTAGAGCGTCAAAGGTCACAGACTGCAGCTTTAATTCATGTCTACATTAATATTATCATAAAATTTCATATAATTATTCCACATTCCTGCCACAATACCATGGTGCAGTTAGTGTTACTGGTAATTCCATGGTAAATCATGGTGATTGGTACATTGAAAAGTCCTCTAAATGTATCGTTGCGCAGTGTTTCTCCTGTTTTTCAACACTGCTTCAGCTTGCTTTAAATTAGTTTAAAATAGAGTCATTTGTGTTATTTGCTGAATTCAAGCACATTTCATTGTTTTGTTTTTGGTCCATAAACATTTTATTGAACATTTAACGAACTCTAATCGTTACATCAAAGAGAATTACATCATGATAATTATGGTTTTATCGCCCAGCCCTAACTGCAGGTTTCTGTTAATTGTCTGTAAGTATATGCAGAGCAGTAGGTGCTACACAAGCCAGAAACAGCACAAGAGGTGTGTCAACTTAAAGCGTAACGTGAGGTTAGATAATATAATTGTCTGTTTATTTGGATTGATTTCAGTAATCCAAAAAGATCCCCTTCTGATTCCTCGTGATATGACCCATTTAAAGCAATGAAGGTAACACATTCAGGCACTTTTGCATAGAGAGAAGTATTGTACCTATCTTGAGTTTGTTTACAATGTGAGGATTTATGAAATTGACCTTTCTGCTTCAACAGATTTATAATTAAGATTATGTTCCATTGATCTCCTTTTCTTTGTGATTTTTTTTTTGTATGACTGCTGACATGAGCAAAATAAAGTTCAATTTACAGTAAGACTGTCCTTTAAGGTGCATTAATGGTCTCCTCATCTGTGCAGGGCTTCAATTTCCACAGACTGAAGCCTGTTTGCAGTAGATATTTGCTGTTTCACACAACATTGTGGGTGTTGATCTCATCTTCCATGGTACGTGACCTGCAAGACCAGATTTCAGTCATCGTCTCAATACTAGAAATCCTAGACTAGAGGTCTGCTTGTTTTTTTAAAACACACCTTGAACTGTCGTTTGCTGAAACCAAACCAGTAGGGAAAGTCAAAAAGGGCGTCAGAACGGTACTTGATGGTGAAATGTGCATCTTTCCAGATAGGTTTTACCTTTTCTGCATCAACAAGGATTTGAAGGCTCTCACCGACCCATCCCTGTATTGCAGCACTAACATCAACCTTAAAAAAAAAAAAGTGTATATATATATATATATATATATATATATATATATATAAAATATGAATACATTTTTTACATTGCCAGAAAAAGGACACTCAATTTGTACATCATTAAAAGCAAAGTCTACACTGAACTTACATCAACTGTATAACTTTCTCCAGCAACAGATGAAATAGTCATGTCTAAGCCTCTTTCCATCTCCCATCTGATCATTGGATGACTGCCGTTGATCGCCACCACATAATACCCAACAACTATGAAGTAATGAAGTACAATCATAAGAAGGGCGAGGCATTCGACTTCACAAATACATTATACAGTGGTGTCAAAGTTTAATGATACCTTCCCGGTTGACATTGTGACACATATATGATAGCTCCGATGGATTTCCTGTTTTGATTCATTTTTACAACTGCTAGGGGTGCTCCGATCACGATCGGCCGATCATTATGCGCATCTCGTCAGTAAAGCCGGTTATCTAATCAGCGGTTAATTCCATCAGGTGTGTGATTTCACATAGAGCAGCTGTTACTACACAGAGCCGTTGTTAATAGAGAAGATGCGCAAATCACGTTAATTTTCAGCGTTTATTGGCGCATCTTCTCAGTTAACAACGGCTCTGTGTAGTAACAGCTGCTCTATGTGAAATCACACACCTGATGGAATTAACCGCTGATTAGAGAACCGGCTTTACTGACAAGATGCGCATTAACGATCGGCCGATCGTGATCGGAGCACCCCTAACAACTGCAGCGCTTACTTATATATCACTGATTACTTATATAGCTTTGTTTATAAAAAGTGGCCATGGAATTTTTTTTTTTGCTTTAAACAAACAGGGAACTTTAGTAGTCTGTATGTTAAATACTGCAGTTGTAGACAAGTGTAGTGTAATGACACATGTAAACAACAGGGTTTACACAGCCATCATTTGAGAATATTGTATAAAATGATCAGCTAACTAATTAACTGACTACATATGATATGCAGATGTATGTATATACCCATCCATTCACTTTCAGATAACATGCATCCACACACACACACATACATATATATATATATATATATATATATATATATATATATATATATATATATATATATATATATATATATATATATATATATATACACACATACACACACACACATACATTTTTTAAATAATTAAAATGCCTTCGAAGTTGTGTATTGTATAATTTTATAAATCTATTAAGAAGTCATACATCCTTCCTATTATCCAAACCTTTATGCCATTATTATTATTGGAGCCTCCTAACCCAGCATCTTGAGCCTCAGGTGAAGAAAACCCCCTGGATGTATTTTTATAATTTTGATAATTTCTCTTCCTTTGATATAGCAAAAGTGCAAATGAAAGGTGAAAATTTTCATATAAAATATATTAACATAATCAATGGCACAGTTCAACTGCATGTCTCTTTACCTTCTCCCTAGGCTTAATTTACCCCTCACTGGGGACAAGTTGAGCCCAGAGACCACTTCTTTTTTTTCTTTTCGGAAAGCCATATTTTGAAAATGATTGATTTTAGATCCAAAGTGATTATTCCCAAAGATGCACTAACTCCAGAAATTCACGGACATATTTAAGTTGGACCCATGTGCTCACTTTACACACACAGTAAGTAAAAACTGGCTCAACTCACCCCATTCTCCTCTCTCTCTCTCTCTCTCTCTCTGTGTGTGTGTGTGTGTTTGTATATATATGTTGTATATCAATTTAAAAAAAGAGATACATTTTTCAGAATAGTATATTTAAAAGCTGATTTTGTCATTTTAATATTTGTTAATGAATATATTTTAATATATAATTTTATGTATGTATACCAGAGGTGGGTAGAATGCAGTAATCTAATTACTTTTCTGATAACACACTAATGTAACATTCAATTTTGAATTTGTGTAATTTGATTACAGTTAATAAAGTCAATATAATTATGCATACACATCTACCCTACACTCAGCAAGCAATGCTGTATATAAAACACTTTATAGGCACATTTAAAGATACATTTTTCATTGTTAGGCAGGTTTATATGAAGTATGTTAAGTTTTAAAAATAGATTAGATATTTAAGTCAAGTTGCAGTTTTCATCCCTTGTAATATTTTTCAGTCAATATTAAATGACTTGAAATAACTAAAATTTTCACTTTGTAGTGTATTTAATTTTTAGGTCTGATATGTTTTCAAAGTAACTTGGAAGTAAAGTAATTAGTTACATTACAGTAATCAGTAATGTAATCAAATTACAATTTTCAATTAGTAATCAGTTATTTATAATCAATTACTTGTTTTGAGTAACTTACCCAACAATGATGTAACTGTTATACACACAACACACCAGTCTCTGTTTGTACGTAAACACATTCATTTACAGAAGCAGGTCAAAGTCTTTCACTTTGTGAACAATTAATCATTTTTAAAATGTCCTACCTGGAACATCCCTCTGTCTCTTTTCTTCGACCTCTGTTTTGGTGCACGCAGACACCAGGATGTAAATTGTTTTTGACGTTAGCTGTCGTCTCAAATCTGTGTACTCCCTCAAAGTACGTACTATGACTTTCCTGAAATGGCCAAGAAGAAGAGTTACAAAAGCACGCTATATCTAACCCTGCATATTGTCATATGCCGTTATTTTAATCAATTTACCTTCCCGGAGAATTAAAGAAAATCACTTTCCCCTTGCTAGACTGGATCTCATCGATGAACACGCAGCTGTTCTCCTGATCCCATTTCACGACTCTGCAGCCCGCGCGGTTCTCGACACTGAATCCAGCAGGAGGGCTGCTCACAAACGACTCCAGCTCGATAACGTCCATAACAAAGCCAGAATTCACGTTTCCCCGCATGTTCTTTCTCTTGTAACTTGTTCTCGAGGACAAATCCGAGTTTTTCGTCCAGCGCGTGAGTCGCCCTCCGCTTTTGTTTGGTGGGCGTGGAGCTGGTTTGTGAATCTGAGCATCACATTCAACTGAGTCATAAACTGTAGTCCAGTCCGGTGAGCGTGATTTCACCAAGTACAACATGTTCCTGTATCAACACCTATATTTTTGGACAATAATGTTAATCCAGGAACATGTCTTGGCTAAATCACGGCGACCAGTTCAGTACAGAGAGCAGTTCAGCATTGTGACGGGAAGTTTGAGTTTTATCACCTGTTTTACTGTTTTAGCGGGGTTAAGTGACCCGGGCGTCCTCCTTTTAAGCACACAGACAAACAGTGATTCACAACATGATAAATGGAGTGAATTAGTTAATCTTTCATATAACCGGTAGTCACATTAAAAGTAGGTCATTTAAGCTCCAACAGTGAAGTAGCCTTTCCCTGAGGGAACTGTTACTGGAATCATTTTCAGTCGCTACTGTGTCGGAAAAAAACTTAAACTAGTCCAAGATTGATTGCAGACTACGATCTACTGATGATTTTAGAGAGGATTGGGTGATTTTTAGGCTAGAATAGGTTACTTAGTTTGGCAAAGCTGTGACGAGCTTCAACAAATTCGTTTTCAGTCAACTTGTATATAAACCTTTAAAGAAGAATTTTGCTAGTAGTTTAAAACATCCTAATATCAGTTTTAATTTTAGACATAAAATCCCCATATTAGTTTCCACTTACTCAGACAAGGATGGTAGCTAGTTCCTAATCTAAAATTGGTTTAAGTGATTGAACAGACTACAAGAGTAAAAGCTGTGATTGGCCATTCCGTTTGTGACCTGGTTAACCACAACCACAACTGACTGACCTCATTTTAGACTGTGCTATGACTTAGAATTCCCAATGTTTTTTATTTTTAATGTGACTTTATCCTGGTTTTAACAAAAAAAATCCAGATGGCCAGATCAAGAAATCTAAACCAAATGGTTAATACATTTTAACCTACCCCTACCCTAAAAATTTTAACCACCTGAGTGGTTTCACTCATAAAATTAGATCTACAGCCGACACAACACTTTCAAAACGGTGCATGAACGTGAACATCAAAAATCAAAGTCAAACGCAAACCAGACAAGTAACAAACAGAAGTAAAAAATTTATTGCAGTATTTGTTCCTCCACACATGCTGGGGGTCCCTCGTCCCACTCTGGGGTGTAGAGACCCAAACCCTGACCCAATACATCAAAATCTACATTTACAAAAAAAAAACCTCCCTTCCATGTAGGCGACAGATACTGCATGCTCTGCTTTCAACTGAATAAATTATGTCCAGGAGACTCCATTTTACAGCACAAAAAGAAGTAGAACATAAAGCAGAGGAGATGTTTAAAAGTTTATTTCCCTGGAAACTGAGCTAAGCTAAAGAAATCCATCCGGTGCTAGGTTAAACTCCAAGGTCACTTTATTAAGAACATCAACAGACTAATTTCCAACATTCACTTTAGGTTTATTTCTTTAAACAGATTTTTTTTTTTCGTCAGAGATATAAACATTTTTTGTTTCTGTTTTGTGTTAAACTATGATACAGTGGAGGGGGAAAAAAAATTCAAACAACCAAGTTGCTGCACAACAGCGAAGGAGCTCTGTTTCTTTCTTTTCCGTTTAACTTAAAAGATGTACAGGAAACACATCTACACTTTTAAAATCGTCGTTCTTTAATTCGACCAGTTCCTGCCTTGGATCTTAAAACCTGTGAGTCTGTAGTACTCATTTCTCTCCGACTTCAGTTTACAAAACGTTAAATCCTGATGAAGTTTGGCTGCTGAGAGTCTGTTGGGTGTAACAGTTCCAGAGTTATTATAGATTTAATTAGCTGGAAGTTCCTTCCTTGGCTGCGTACAGTGAACGTAAAGTCTGCACTACTTTGTTGGACAGTTTGTGTGCGCTTGTCAAGGCAATTTTCTTGTAAATAATGTCAGACTCCTTTATAGTGTCCACCCAAGGCACCAGTTTACGTCCGTCGCGTTTCTTGGCCTCCGCCCAGGTGCCCGAGTACGAGCCGGCCATCCATCGAATGCTGTAGCCTGTGCTTGTCTTCTGAATAACGCGTGCTATCTGCGGCCGGTCCTTGTACTTGGGGCAGCAGATAGCGATGACGTCCATGGCTTCTACAGTTTCGTTCATGTGACCTGATGCCTCTGCGGAATCTCCGCCTTTTCTGGATTTCCGTGACGACTAGAAGGGAACAAAGACATGGCGTTTTAAAATGTCAGTAACGTTAGCCATTAAGAGTCAAATTTTCAAAAAGCTGAATCGGCTTTCTTACCCCAGGAGCCTTTTCTTCCACATCACTGTCGTCGTCGTATGAGTCAGCAGCATTATTCTTGGGGCTGGAGCCTCCTAGTAGAGCAGTGATGGCTTTATTTCTGGCTTGGAGACTGGCTGAAGCATCCCCTTCCTCATCTTCCTCATCTGGGTCCAAGTGCTCCATCAGTACCTTAAACTGTGGAATAAAACATTTAGAGATAGTCAGTTTGAAGAGCTGTTTGTGTCGATGTTTTTTTATTCATATATTAAATTGTCTTCAATTTGTATTTTAGTATTATTTATATGCTACATTAATTAATATGTTGAACTATCTTTTTATATATATATATATATATATATATATATATATATATATATATATATATATATATATATATATATAGCCAGCTTTCATTTTAAATAGAAAAGAATAGCCAATATTTTTCCAACCTATAAAAAAATATATATTATTTTTTTCACAAATTTATATTTTATTCAGGCTATATTTCAGTTAATGGAAATTACTTCAATATACTGTTTTCAATTGCACATATTAAATTATTACCACTCTTCTTTGTCTTTTAATTAAAAAACATTAATGATTATTAATACTTAAAATGGGATGATATTAATTGTAATTAATTATTAAAGAAATAGCATGCCCTGATTAAATGCCTGGAGAAAAAAACCCAACAAAACATTAAAAAAAAATTCCAAGTTATTTTACAGCAAATAAATGAATAGAAAAATGAACAGTTGATAAAAAGACTGAAAAAAAAATATATAATAATACAAATATTATTATATATATATATATATATATATATACACACACACATACATACATACATATACACACATATCTTTATTTTTATTTTTTTAAAATCTAAAACTCATTTAACCTGTCATTATTACACATTATTATGAATACAAGTAAATAAATAAAGAGAATCAGAATGTTTACATCTAAATACTGTCTGACGACTCTCCTCTTGACATCGTAAGTGAGATCTGCATTGGACATGTTGTTCGTCAGGTAGTCCAGTGTCTGCCGTGGGTTAAAATGCACATTGGCCTTCCTGTTTACAGCCTTATCATAAACCTTTGCAGATTCCGTAGGTGAGTACTTCTGAATTTTACTGCAGGAAGAGACAAAGGGGTATTTGTTATGGAGCCAGTGACCATTAACCCATTACATCAGTAATGTGTTTGGACCAGTGGGTACAGCTCACCTGTCAGAGAAGCCGTAGAGGTTCTTAAGGTGCTGCTTGAGCATCAGGAGCAGCAAGATGCCCTGAGAGGCATTGGCAAAATCCAATAAGGGCTCGGGGTTGTCAGGTAACCGCAGCATGACCTTGTCTACGTCCTCCAAGTCGAGGTCTGAATCGGAGTCAGAGTTCACTGGAGCGGATCGTCTGTGTTTCTTGGGCCGACGGATGACATCATCGCTGCTATCACTATCACTGCTGCTTCCTCTGCTACTCTCATCCTCGTCCTCTGAGCCATATTTTTTCCCTCTTTTTTTCTTCTTCTCCCGTGGTCTAGGCTCTTTTAGCAGAGACTGTAATACAAGGCAAGATTGTTAGAAAACTCAATGTCAGCTCTCAAAAAAAAAAAAAAAAAGCAACACACCTCTTTGAAAGACTGCAGCAGGTTGCTGCCTGACACTGATAGTGTAATGTCTACATGGTGCATGATGAACATCGGCTCTTCCTGACTCTGATATGGGAAGCAGGCAAGATTGTCTGCAATATACAGCAGCATGTTCACGTCTGACTTCTGTATGGGAAGAAAACAAAACGGCATATTACAAGAAACAAAGGCCACTGACAAAATGCTGTATAAACTGTGGCTACAGAAGATAATAATCAACAGAGTGACATATAATGCAAAACATTAAAAACACTGACCGTGCTGTCATCAAACAGGTTGAGCAGTGAGATGAGGAAAGCCCTGCGGTGTTGTCTGTTTCCGCGCACCATGGTGTAGAGGTGAGAGCAAAGAGCAGCGCTTGTCTCATCCTGTCGGAAACCCCTGATCACTATGTCCTTTGAATCCACGATGGCTTGCTGCACCTGATAGGACATCTTCATCCCTGCCACAGCCTTCATCTGTTTGGATGGCATATGTTGACATGGTTATTTTAGTATAACTGACATAGTATAACTGAGTATAACATACATATTTACATACATTATTTGCACTATTCATATTTTGCACAGACTGCACATGGTTACAGCCATTCCACTATAAACTGTCTAAAGTTGTTACTGTACAAGCACCGTAAACTATTTCTACAAAAAATATCATTGCACTGCTGTTATTTTGCATATAATACATTGTTCAACAATACTTTTGCACACTCATCCAACTGTATTTATTACCACTGTTCTCACGTTCCTGCTATTCATAATGTATATATAATCCTTCATTGCTCTGTTCACAATGTACATACAATCCCTACATTGCATTCATATTTATATTCTGTATATACTCTGAACAATACTGTATATAGCAACTCCACTGTACATTCTGTATATCATAGCTTTACTTACTCTGCACTTTTATGTATGTAAAACACTATATTCTTGCACTTCTGGTTAGATGCTAATATATATATATATATATATATATATATATTTTTTTTTTTTTTTTAAATCAGTTGTAACAGTAGCAACAGCTGTAAGGATTTTTCATTTCTAATTGTTCATTTGTTTTTAAATTAATTAACTTTTATTTCAGGTAACATTTGTTTTATGGTTTTAGCCTAATGCACATAACATTTCTTGCAGCATCATACATGACAGACGCATGTTAGTAATCCACTTACGTGAATGAATCCTGTGTATTTCTTATCGATCTCCACCAGCTGTTGATCAGCTTTATTCCTCATATTGGGTTCCGAGTCGGTTCCCATTGCGATAAGATACGGAACGCACTGATGGAAGAGGAAAGAAGCCAGTTAAGCTAAAGGCTCTTTCATACCGGCTTTAGGAGAGTTTGTGCACTGGATCTGTACCTGTACAGGATGAATGAGGCCTTGGCTGAGCGTCAGAGTAATTACACTGAGGGCAAAGTGCCTAACACTGGACTGCGTGTGGAAAAAGCTCTCCAACACCTGCTTGAGGTAGAGCTGCATGATAGAACTGCTCATGCCAGATGAGATGTCACCCATCTCCTTCAGGTCCTCCTGCTTAGACATCTTCTTCCCTGAAAAGACCAAAGACAAAGAATGAGAATAAAAATATCTGACAGGCAAGCTACTTACCAAGTAACAGATGCATTGAACCCAGACAAGAACATCCTTTATAAATCAAACTCACACTCCCTGTCGGCTTCCTGCATGCGCGAGTCTTCCTCCTGCAGATATGTCTGCAGGTTCTTTAGCACCTGGATCTTCAGATTCAATGACGTTTTCCTGTCAGCCAGGAGGCAGTTGTAGAGGTTTTTCACATCTGAAGCAAACATTAGCCCTGGGTGCTGGATGAACAGGAAGCCTGGAGAACCAAGAGATCATGTTTTTGTGAAAAGGTGAAAACGAGACATGTAATGATTATGGAATGGAGCAAATATTTACCTAGACCAATGATGGCCTTGGTCTGCACCTCCTCATCCTCATTTTTAGTGAAACACAGCAGCAGCTCCAGCACTTTGTCCTTTATGACCACCTGAAAGAGAACACGATCATTAGCCAGACAGGAAAACCTCATAATTTACATTATAGGGCCATGAAGACATTTTCATATTGTGACATTATGCTTAAATGACATTTCATGTCATCAACAAGTTAATTACTATAATATTTATAAATTAAATAATTAAATGATATGAATGAATACATTTGACTACTCAGTCCAACTGATCTATTAAAAATAGATGTCTATTTTTTATGCATAATATATTTCTTGTCATATACGATTAATAATACATATATATATATACACAGTACAGACCAAAAGTTTGGAAACATTACTATTTTTAATGTTTTTGAAAGAAGTTTCTTCTGCTCATCAAGCCTGCATTTATTTGATCAAAAATACAGAAAAAAATGTAATATTGTGATATATTAATTATATAATTATATAATTGTTTTTAAATTGATTATACTTTAAATTATCATTTATTTCTGTGATGCAAAACTGAATTTTTAGGATCATTATCACATGATCCTTTAGAAATCATTCTAATATGATGATTCATTATCAAAGTTGGAAACAGCTCTGCTGCTTAATATTTTTTCAGAACATGTGATACTTTTTTAGGATACTTTGATGAATAAAAAGTAAAAAAAAAAAAAAAAAAGCTATGTTTTAAAAATATTAATATTTTGTAATAACAATATACACTACTGGTCAGTAATTTGGGGTCAGTAATTTTTTTTCTTTCTTTTTTCTTTTCTTTTTTTCTTTCTTTTATTCAGCAAGGATGTGTTAAATTGATAAAAAGTGAAGGTAAATTTCACTTTTTGGTGAGATGGTAGTGGATAGTAAAGAAAATATATTATTAGAATATAAATTATTATACATTTATTTTATTTTATTTTGAATAAATGCAGTTCTTTTTAACCTTTTATTCATCAAATATATTAGACAGCAGAACTGTTTCCAACACTCATAATAAATCAGAATATTAGAATGATTTCTAAAGGATCATGTGATAGACTGGATGTTACATGTGACACTGAAGGCTGGAGTAATGATGCTGAAAATGCCGCTTTGCATCACAGGAATAAATTATTTTTTAAAAGTATATTCAAATAGAAATCTATTATTTTAAGTTGTAATAATATTTCACAATATTACAGTTTTTTCTGTATTTTTGATCAAATAAATGCAGGCTTGATGAGCAGAAGAAAACTCTTTCAAAAACATTAAAAAATAGTAATGTTTCCAAACTTTTGGTCTGGTTTGTATATATATATGTATATATATATATATATATATATATATATATATATGTATATATATATATATATATATATATATATATATATATATATATATATATATATATATATATATATATATAAAAAAAACTCTGGATAAAAGCGTCTGCTAAATGCGTAAATTACATTTTAATTTAATATATATATATATATATATATATATATATATATATATATATATATATATATATATGAATGTGACTAGTCTATGCTGTACTTAAAACTTGTCTATGTTTATTAATGAATACAAATTTTTCCTTGGATTTAAGACTTTTAAAATCAGGAGATCATCAGGATCTCACCTTATTACTGCCTTTGAACTCCTCTAGGTCAAAGTCGAAGTGTCGGCACAGTGCACCCACAGTGAAGAGTGAACGCAGCAGAGCGGGTTTATTAGAGACCAGTACAGTGCTGTTGGGGTCTTCCTGATGCTGCATCTTCAGCTTGTTTAGTGCTCCTTCACATGAAAGAAGAAGATTTTCAGACTGATTAACACTCTCAGGATCATAGAAGAGCAAAAGACTCCTGACAGACATTGAAATTTACTCACCATAGTATCGGTTGAAACAAGACCACACAAATTTGTAGTTATGGGTGACCTTATTGACAACCGCACCAAGACAACTCACGCAGTGCTGCACAACCTGCAGGAAACAAGGCAGATGGCACCATGAAGCTGTTGACACACAAACCGCTGGACACCATAGCCGCTGATACTCGCTCTCCAACTGACCGTCATGCCGTATTTGATGATGAGTTTCATCAGGTCTTCTTCGATGGTGGTGAGGAAGTTTTCACTCGGATGGTCCATCAAAGGAATCACGAGCTCCAGGATTTTAGCAACATTACAGATCACCATAAAATCACTCTGAGTCTGTAGGGACATAATGAGCACAAGAAGCACCTTCACTCTCTGGCCTCTAGATGGCAGCATAACACCATTTATTGCAATACATTCCCATACCACATACTCACATTACACTTTGTGGTCAGGTATGGCTGCATAGTCATGGCATGTTTCACCATCAGCTGGGGTCGGATCTTGCTAAACAGGTACAACGTGGTGATACATGCCACTAGGCGACTGGATGTCAACCCTTTATTCTCACAGTCTGCAAAACAAAAAAATAACTTGCCAAAGGTTCAATTAAGGTAAATCCTTTGGTTCATAATTCAATACACTTCATACCAGCGAGAGACTCCTCGTATTTCAGAATATGATCCACGAGACTGTCCACCAGCTGAGCACAAGCCTTCCTGGCCGGTTTGTACGAGGCATCCTCTTCTGACTTTAGCAGCTGTGACAAGACAGATTCTGTTAATTTTTGTTTTGATTTTACCTGAAAAATATAATTTATTCCAGTTCACACTTCCTCTGGGGCTAATTCCATGTTCAGTTCAATCCAGAAAGTCAGAATTTACAACTTCCTACTTTGGTAAAGCGCAACAGAATGAATTTGACCTTTACAACCTTTTAAGGAACTATCCCAGATCTAAATGCACTCCTAAGCATTGGAAAGGCAAATCCAAATCGTCCTTGAACTATAGATGGGCAACTTACATTCTGAAGGAGCTGTTCGAACCAGTCGTAACCGGAATCCCTGCATGCAGCGACCTGAGAGACAATGATTCACGTCAAGAGGGGCATAATGTGACCTTAAACGTGTATTAAAGCACATGTCCTGAGGGTCAGATTTTTGCCCACTCTGCAGATCCTTACCACGTCTGTGATGTTGAGTATCTTGCGAGTCATGGCCTCTTTATCATGATTAGGTGTTGGAGTGAACCAGAGCTTCTGAAATGTCTCATTTACCAATTTCTGAATAAGAAATAGAAAAAATAAACTAGTTATAACAACTACAAAATAAAAAAAAAAGTTGTCCCCTAAATAATGTATATTTTTTATTTGACAACTAGTTTATAGAGTAAATAAACTTCTTTAGCACTGTGTTTAGTAATTTCCAAAGAAAATGCATGTACAAAACCAATCATGTACTTCAATGTTAAGTACACAGATTACAGATCTGAAAAGAGAAAAAGGCAACTAACCTTGATGCCTTCTTCGTCATTGACCCTCCTGATCATCTTTACACACATCTCTGTGATCTTGTTGAAGGTGGGCTGCTCCAGACAGATGTCCCGCAGGATTTTAATAACTCTCTTCCTCACACTGATGCCTGTGTCCTGCAGAAAACATTTGCCAGCTCAAATCAGCATACATGATGCATTCAAAGCAATCAGTTTCCACTGCTAGCTGGAAATAAAAGCACGCGTTAAATTTACAATAATTGCTACAACCGAGAACAAAGATCATACTAACTGCTATTAAAAATACATCAAACAAGCTATCAAGAAAATCTGGTACGGACAAGGGACAAATCAATATATCCAGAATACAGACAAATATATATAGAAAGAAAAGCACAAACCAGGATGCGCTCGATCAGCATGTCGTAATACTGTTCAGTTAGCTGTGGTCGACTCAGTACGAAGCGTCCCAGCAGCTCTACCGCAGCTTCTCTCACGCTGGTGGAGTTGTCCATCAGTCGGCCATGAACTCCCCGCTGCATGTCCGACTAAACCAGAAAAGGCAAATGAGAATTCAAAATATGCAAACGAGGACATTAAAAAGCTGAGGTTTTTTTGGGAACTGCTCTCACCCGTGCCAGAATGCTCGGATCCACTGCAACCACTTCAGAAAGACATTTCATCGCTTTGGTTCTCACCGCGATGGCACTTTCACCGAGGACTCTCAAAATCTACAGACGCAAATGGGGAGATGTAATACCGATATGCAAATACAAAGAAATATGCTGAGAGATGAAATGACCTCTAACCTGTGTCAGATAAATGTCAAAGCTCTGTGCAAACGGCCTCATGGAGGCCAGATATCGCACAATAAGACACGAGTCCTCATAGTCGACAGTATCCGAGTTTACCCTGTGAGAAAACATATAGCAGATCTCAAAACGTTTCTAGGCATATAGCTTGTTTTTTTGGGTGAACTATCCCTTTAATAAAGTTACAAATGTGTGCTGTTTGTACCTCAGTGAGCTGAATTTCGATGCCGAGGTCTTGATAACAGACCGGAGGAACTTCTTGCGTGCTTCGGCTTTCTGCAAGATCTCACTAGTGGTCTCGACGTCCCTTGCATGGTGCGTCCCATCGGACGAGTCGTCGTCCCTCTGACTCTGTGATTTCATGGCTTTCTCTGTCTCAGTGCTGGAGTCCCTGAACCACTGCGCGATGTAGAACTTCCGTGCAAACTTTTGGAAATGAAGACATCAGAACAACATTAAAACCTCCAGAGATTCTTGGGGCTTTTTTTTTCTTGTTACAATAATATGCCTGAATTTTCTCACCAATAGTGACGGGTCAGTCTCTACGTTCTCATCCAGGTAACCCAGGAGAGCCTTCTGCAGCTGCTGAATCTCATCGCCACCTGAGCTCTGTGAAACACAAACTGGCATGACTTTCTTTCAGGCCATGAGGGATTCATACATGTGTTGGGGCAGACTCTGCTGTTTACCTCTCCCAGGATGCGGTTGATTGAACGCTGGTCCATTGTGCTGGTGACAGCATCTTTGCGAAGACGCGCAGCCACTGTGCCCAGATAATCCAAAGAAGCCACTCTCAAAGCCATCTCCGTCTGCTTATTACTGAATTGATGAACCTACCACGAGAAACCAGAGCATTGTGTGAGTTTCCAATAATGTAACGGTGCACATTCTACCGGTGAAGTATCAATCTGAAACTCACCAGCAGCCTTCCCAGAAGGCTCAGCAGCAGCTCTGCAGCCGGCCAATCAGGTTTATTCACTGTGGAGAGTAGATCCTTAACAAAGTTCTCAAACAGTGGCCTGTAGTCATCCTCCCCTTGCTTACTACCACACCTGAAATTGAGACAAAAATTTATTAAATAAACATAACAGTGCAACTTCATTTCTAAGAATGACAAGGTTTTTCTTGAAAGAAAAATTAATTGTAGCAGATATCTAGATGCATATATACAGATCATCTGCTGCTCAACCCTTCGCAGTAATATTATTCAGTACTGTCCCTGTCAAACAAATGCCCCTCCCGCAGAATGATTTACAAGTAAATTAAATAAATAAATTCAAACATTTAGAGACGTAGTATAAATTGTCCTGAGATGGCACGGTTAAGCCCATTTGAAAAGCATCAGATGAGAGTAAAACAGGTATTTCCTGAGACAGTGTGCATTCTTAGCTTACATACATCATGTAGAAAAAAAGATGCATTACTGATCCCAGAAGGACAACAAATATAAATGACTCCAAAGCTAATTTTTCCCCAATATAAATGGGTTTGAAATGTGTGGGTTGGAATGATGTCAGGGGCTTTTCTTACTTTTTGAGGAAAACGGAGAGGAAGTTTTGTGCTGTCCTCATTGCAGTCTCATACGAGTTTGTGATTAATACATCCTTATCAACCTGCAAAAAATGTAATAACTTTATTAAATAAGCCTAAAAAAAACTCAAACGTTCTTGGAGAGCACTTTTTTAAGGAAGAGACTTGCAATCACATATCGTTAGCTCATAACTCTTACCTTTCTGTCATTATCATCATCAGAGTCCTTATCAGAAGGTAGATGGACCACACACTGAATGAGCTGCAGAACCAGCGCAGTCACCATCTGAATGTACATGGGCTCCCCATCCACATCACTGCTGTTCAATCTGCACACAGATTATAGTCAACACACATGCTTAAACTGTGCCCTTAACAGCTGGACCAGACCAGACTGCAGCATTTACCGGAAATTCCTCAAGTTTCTCTTGCTGGTTGGCAGTCTGGCAAGAGAGGTGAAGATCTCCTCCAGGATCAGCTGCCTGTGCTTCTCGTATCTAGAAAACACCTGGAAATTGCACAACACATCAATGTTAGATGTAGTTAGCGTAGCAAAGCATAGCATAAATAAAGCTGAACTGCACTGATACTTACAGCCGTCACTAGTTTAATGACACAAAGCTGCAGCTCACTCACATTCTCAACAAAGAATGGAGTGATTCCTAGAGACGAGATCTGTAGCGAGAGAGAGAGAGAGATACACAAGTGCAGATTTATTTAATTTGCCAATGGAAATAAAACATGAAATGAAAACCGACTACATTTACATTCTAAATTCAAGTTTCCTGTTATGTTCTGCTTGATTCATTGGTGCACAAAATGTGTCTTCATATTATTTTGCAAAAATGAAATCACTTGCTCCACCTGTAAAACCACTTTGCTTTTCATAACGGCGAGGGCTGACTGCAGCAAAGAACAAGATAATTTTATTGAGATGCAGCAGTAGCAGCCAGGTGTCAGACTCTCACCTGAAGGATGGTCGTGTCAGTCAACAGCTGAATCTCCAAGAGTTCAGATAGGTTACTGATAATGTCACAAACTTTGTTGTAGAGCATGACAGTAACCCTCTGCTTGTGCGTTGAGCACTTTGCTCGCTTGGCTTTTGAGCTTAGTGTTCCACCTGAAACAGAGCAAGAACAGACATCATTTGGACAATTGTCGTGATGAAAGCATACAACAATAATAATAATGTTCCTATTATTAAATGTGTATATTATTAAAATGACAAATCAAATGCTATTGTACTGTAAAATAAACAAGAATTTATTAATAATAATTTTCTGAATTTTTTTGAAAAAGATTTTTATAAGACAACATTAAAATTGAAATACATGCATTTTAAATGTATTTGAAAAAGCAGCCTTTTTTTTCTCTAAATTTGACACGATTCATGCGGCTCATTTAACAGACTTCAAGCATACCAGTTTAGTATACTAAAAGTACAACTGCATGGTATTTTTATTAAAGCTGCGGTATGTAACTTTTGACGCTCTAGCGGTTAATAAACAGAACTGCTCGCGTCTTGCGGAAGAACATTGTAGCCGGAGCTACTTCTCTCTGTTTATGTCTATGAAGAATCACAAAGGTACTGGGTTACTCCGCTGCGGTATGCCCGAAACAACCTAAAATAGTCCGAATATAAACACTTATTATAGTTGCACCCTAGTGATTCAGGACAAGCCAAAAACACGGTTTGGAAAATGGATTCATGGTGTCAAGGAGCCAGAGGAGCTTGATTTTTTCACAGATTATCTGTCTCATATTCTACTGTCAGGACATAATGACAGGTTTAATAAATATGTAAAAAAAAATTTTTTTTTACAAAAGTTCCCTACAGCACCTTTAATTACATAAATATGCAAATGTATTTGTAGTATACCAAGCATTTTAGTATATTTATTTTTCACAAGCATAATAAAGTTTCAATCCAGAATGTAAGCAATTTGATAACTTCACAGTCACTCTAAGTATATTTTATAATTAGGGACCAATGAGATCTCATGGTTGGGATAAAAATATAAAGCAAGCAACAGACAACTTGTCGTTTAACACTTTGTTGCCCTACCTGGTAAGGATAAAAACTCAAGTTAGCATGGAAGGGAAAGGATCTTATAGGTTAGGACACTGTTTTAATTGTCCAAAACTGACCGCCATGAGGGTCCACCCTGTAGACGGGGTCATACTGCGGGTACAGTGTGTTCTGTAGATGAAACTTGGTGTACTGCACGACCCTCTCGATAACATCCTCAATGTAAACGGCCTTCCGCATTCGTGCTGAGGTCATGATGTGAAGAGCCGTCAGACAAGCATCAGCAGATTTGGTGACACGTTCCATGATGAGGTCACGCCACAAACGCTCCTCATCGTCCCTGTCGTTGGCCTAAAATCACAAGAACAGGGAACCTATCAGTGAGAGTCAACGGCAGAGCAATTCTGCCAATAGAAACTACAATGATTCTTACATGATTCATGAGGGTGGAGAGCTTTGCACCATCCTGGATATTTTTTTCCAAAATACTCTGGACCTTCACCATCTTATCAGATGGAATCTGAGGATAAAAGCAGTTAGCATTAAAAGATCAGGTGCTGATGTGTCCTGTCTCTTGAGCCTGGTCTCAATCTCTCCTGTTGACAGAGGTGTACCCACCTTATGCATGATGCCCATAGCCTTTATTTTGGCTGATTCACTGCTCAACTCCGACAGCTGGTGTTTTCCGAGGAGCAGCTCCTGAGGAATCTCGTCATCATCTGCATTCATTAAATCAATTACTGTCAAACTTGCAGAGGCATTTCAATACAGCAGGATCTGAAATAATTTGAACATGTCAAATGTGATAATCTCTGCACGCTTGCGCATTTACCTAACAATGTCAAGTCCACGTCTTCAAGGTTTTCAAGAATGTTGTCAACACTGGTGGAAAATCTCTTGAACGTGGAGGAGTCCATCAATTCTGTGGAGCACAAGTTGGATTACTTAAGATCCCAGCATTTCTGAGTGTTCAACGCTGATTACAGACTGAAAACATACCATCTTCAGTCAGTTTGGGCTCATAGGCTTTCCTCTTTTTCTGCTTTTCCTTCTTCAACTTTCTGGCGACTATTGTTGGAGGATGTCAAAGGTCACAATTATTCGGTTTCCACACTTCAAACCATTTGAGCAGCAATACAGCTGATAATGTGTATAACTGGTCACTTACGATCACTCAGGCTGGGAGGGGGTGAATCTTCATCGGAGTCCACAGGACTACATCCTTTGTATCGACTGCCTGAACTTCTCCGATGATCTCCAGAACCCCTCCGGTCCTTTTCTTCATATTCCCATGTTTTGTCTTTGCCCTTTTTCGAACGCTTTGGGGGCACTAAAAGCCAGGAAGATTAACAATTTTAACGGAAAAGCAACTTAAAATCTATCTCAACTCCAAGTAATTAAGCAGAGGAGATGTGAAAATTAAAATTCTGTCATTAATTACTCACCTCATATCATTCCAAACCTTTAAGATCTTCATTCATCTTTGGAACATAAATTGAGATATTTCTGATGGATTCCATAGACAGCAAGGATCCTAACACGATCAAGGCTCAGAAACGTAGCAAGGACATTGTTAAAGTAATATGTGATATCAGTGGTTCAACTGTTATTTTACGAAGTTATGTAAATACATTTTGTGCACAAAGAAAACAAAAATAACTTTATTCAACAATTTGTTTCCACCTCGTCACCCTATAGCGACATTTTGGAGACTATCACATGCATAAACAACGTGCAACGTATGTGCATGGATACATTGTTTATGTTCAGATCAAAGCTCAAACAATGTAAACAATGTATCAACGTTGCATATGTTGTTTATGTATGTGAACTGTTGAATAAACTCATTATTTTTGTACTCCTATTCTCATAGCTTCACGAATTACGGTTGAACCACCTTGCTACATTTCTAAACCTTGATCGTGTTAGGATTTTTGCTGTCTATGGGAAGGTCAGAGAGCTCTCGGAATCATTCAAAATTATCTTAATTTGTGTTCCGAAGATGAACAAAGTCTTACGGCTTTAGAACGATACGAGGGTGATTAATTAAATGACAAGAATTTTCATTTTTGGGTTAACTATCCCATTAAAGCCAACAGAAATAGGAAGGCTAAAAGTGAACCACAATACGGTTTGCAGTTAATGTGAATGCAAAATGGATGTGAACTAACTGCATTCTGTGGGAATAGTCTGTTTATAAGTAACACCAACTAAACCAAAGCATTGCTTTCCATTTCGTTTTTTTTAAATGAGATTGATAGTAAAAACCTGATTCGTATCCAGCAGGCACATCAAGTGTGAAAACAACATTAGATTCAGTATATTTACTTACGTTCTACAGAGCTACTGTCATCATCTGAACTGACTTCAGCATACTTGGGCTTATCATTTGTGGAGCTGCGTCTGCGTTTATTCATTTTCACCCTCTCACACAGTGGCATACGGGAATCCATCTCTGCCACATGCACATGATGAAGAAGTTCCATTAACACTGAATCCTTGAAGCCCCTCTACAGAGAGGGCTACTCAAAATCTTCAAATGTATATTTAGACAGTCTGCCAAATCTGTGTACAATAAAAAAACAAAAAAAAACAAAACAAAACAAACCTCACTGGTCATGAAAACGGGACTTACCTCCAAATTTTCCATAAGATGACCTGCTCTTGCTCGACTTGCTGCGTGAATTACTGATCAACTTCTGGACCTCATCAATGGAAAGTTTCTTCAGAACAACAACAGGCTTGGCGCCCTTATTAAGGTCCTCCACCAGGTCCAGTTTTTCTAATTTCACAAGTGGCTCGGAAAACAGCTCTCGTCGCATTTCCTGTATCACATTACCATCTTTGTCCCGTTTCAACTTGGGAATGACAAAGTTTTTTAATGCACTTGATTTGCCCCCCAGTAGGTAGTTGGGAAATTCTGCTGTTTTACTGTCCGAGGACGGAGGCTTGTGTCCATCAAGTCGGTTCTTCTCTCCACTCCGTTTCTCGTCTTTGCTGTTGGGAGTTTTGTGGACTGACCGTTCAGGTTTTGTTCGGGATTCTGCTCCACTACGAGGTTCCTGCTTTACCCGTGGACTGTCAGGACGAGAGCGCTGCTCAGGAGACCTCTTGTCCCGCACCTCTGTTGTTTCTGTGTGCCGTTTCTTTTCTTGGTCTCGATCCTTGTCCTTATCTTTGTCCCGGACCCTCTCCCGTTCCTTGTCCTGATCTTTTTCTCGTTCCTTGTGCCTATCTTTTACGCGCTCCTTGTTTCGATCTTTCTCCCGCTCCTTGTCCCGATCTTTTACCCGCTCCTTGTCCCGATTTTTAACACGCTCCTTGTCCCGTTCTTTCTCCCGATCTTTTTCTCGCACCTTGTCCTTATCTTTCTCTCGCACCTTGTCCCGATCTTTCTCTCGCAGCTTGTCCGGGTCTTTCTCCTGCTCCTTGTCCCGTACCTTGTCTCGATCTTTCTCCTGCTCCTTGTCCCGCACCTTGTCTCGATCTTTCTCCTGCTCCTTGTCCCGCACCTTGTCTCGATCTTTCTCTCGCTCTTTGTCTCGATTTTCCTCTTCCTTTTCCCATTCTTGGTCCCGATCTATGTCCCTGTTGTGCTCTACCCGGCTGGACTTCGATGTGTCTGGTCGTCGGACTTTGGGGCCTTCATTTTCCCGAAATTTTTGCCTCTCCTCTTTGCTCTCTCGAGTCGAATCCGACCGTCCTTCCTGTTTTCTGGGAGTTTCATGACCTTTTCCCTCAGTCCTCACTTTGTCAGGTTTACCGTCATGTCTGTGCTTGGAGGGATCAGATTTCTTTTCCGAACTGACTTTGTTGGAGATCTCTCGGCGGTTCTCGTGCTTGTGTTTGGGAGTTTCTGGTCGTCCATCTGAAGCAGTTTTCTGTGGCGTAGTTTCCACCCGTTGCTTGATGACTTCTGGACGACCATCTAGAGTCCTCTGTGTCTCTCCATCTGTCTTTGATTTGAGCCGCAAGACCCCGGTGGAATCAGAGCCATCTTCTGGCCAGCGCTGGGCCTCTGTTGCAGGGACAGGACAGGAGTCCACTGGGCCTTCCACCCTGCCTGCCTGCTGCAGGTCTATACTGACCATCAAGGCAGGCCGACTGGCTCCGTTACTAGCTGCACAAGCCTCTTGAGGTACCAGTTTGTTCCCAGCATTGCATCCGCCACCCATGGCAGGTGTTCCAGATGCGCCCACGGTGCCCGCAGCTCCTGGTTCCTGAGGGTACGAATCCTGCTTTCTCTTCTTCAGAGGTTTATCTGCGGAGTAAGAATCATACAGGTAAGAAGCAGTATTCAACACATTTACATTTTCATCTACAAATAAGTGGAGTATGCAGTTGCTTGAATGTACTGAGTGGGTGCCAGAACATTGCTAACAGTTATAGTTAGCATGTAACACCTTCACAAGCATGCATGTCAAGTGACAACTGGAAAATAAACACAACCTTTATCTTGAACTTCCTTAGAGCAGCGTTCCCGTTCTATAGCGGATTCCCTCTCAATCCTTTCGATCTCAGCAAGAGCATCCATCTCCGCCTCGTCATAGGGGGTCCCACTAACTACCCCAGGTTGCTTGGCTGCAAGTGCCCCGGTGTTCTGTAGTACAGGGACTTGCTGGTAGGCTGACTGTTCACCCGAAAGACATTGTCCTGCAGAGAGCCGTTCCTGGGGGTTACGGTGGTATGGTAATCTATTGCACGATAGTTCATTCTCAGCATCTGAGCCATGCTCTACTGCCGACAATGGCTCAGATGACTGCTCAATCTCAGAAGACTTCACTCGAGACAACTTTATTGTTAGCTTTGTGGAGTCTTTAGTGGGTGAGCTGACGATGTCGTACATGGCACCTTTACCCCCCTCATCTTTCATTAACTTTTTTTGCTTCTTTTTCCGTTCGGGAGAGTCCAACAGGAGGTCAGGAGCAGCATCTCTTGGGGAGGAGTAGGGTGGAGGAGACTGAAGAATCAAGGGCGGCCGAGATCCAACTAAAATTTAACCAACATAAAATAGAAAAATCATACTTCTGTGTAAATCAGCAATATAGCAACAGAATTAACCAGTTTGTCAGAGTTTGGTTGGTTTAATCTCTGCATAATTGCACATCCACGTTACTCTCCATATCCATATGTTAAGTCTGACATTATGAGTGCAAATACTTCATAAGATGCCAAGAGTAAACAACATCTTCATACAGAAATTACAGTTAACCAGATAGTGATTCATCTTTCATGAATTCATCTTTCGTGAAATCTATTCTTAAATGAAAAAAGTAGAGGGTTGGGCCCGGAAACAGTACTTCTTACATCACTTCTTAACAATAGGATAGTATTAGTTTCGCATAGCGGCTTGTCTCTGAATAAATTTCCTTGGGAGAACAACAAGTGAACAATACAATACATACTATACGTACATAGCATATGTGTAAAGGGTGTATGCTGAAAGTGACAATAAGAAATTAAACCGTGAATATGGCATTATCTCAAAATTACAGTACACTGCCAGTAGTAAAGACTGTGGTACTTACACTGAAGCCGCAAACTAAGCTGAAGTACAATTTTTAAAATAAAGACCAGTAGGGCCTAAAAGCATACCCAACCAAAAAATGGTGTAGATACAAAAATTTAGATTCAGTCTACCTTTTGGAGTTCCTTCACTTCCAGCAGGGGAGCAGACGGAGCGTACAGGAAAAGAGGCGTTTCTCATAGCGGGGTCACTATCCTGTAAAAACACAGACAACATAGGTTGAAAATGTGCTGTTACTACAGGTCGAGGCCCAATCAAATAAAACCTTGGAGGTAGAAATATATGTAGGTTTAAAAAAAAAAAAAACATTTGTTGGCAAACACTCACATCATTTCCAAGTCTCTGGACGATGCTGATGTACTCATCGCTGGAGCAATTCCTCGCATTATGGTTGGAGTTACCCGACACTTGACAGGAGACCTTGTTGTCATGGATGTTCCTCATGCCAACAGGAACTATCGGACTAGATACAGATACTGCAACACACACACAAAAAAAACATGTTATTAAATGCCTTATTTTTACTTTTAATAATCAGCAGTCATTTTTCACAATAAGAACAAGAATGTGCGTTACAAAAATTAAATACACATTTCAGTTTTTGATTTTAACAGCAAGGAATGGTTTTCAGTCATATGATTCAGCAAGGGACATGGATAAAAGAAGATTCACTAAGAACCAACCCTATTAAAACCACTTTTCCTTGAGCCTTGAGGTGTTTTAAGACTACAGATACTAAAAAAACGGTGACAATCCTCTTGAGGTTCTCTTCAGAGAGGAGAGCAGGGACTCACCTTGCTGGATCTGTTGGTGCTGAGGGTAGCTGTACTGCATGTAGCTTGCGGGGCTCTGTGGTGCATACGGGCTGGGCACTGGGCTGTTCTGCTGGGGCATGTACCTGGTACCAGAGCCCGCCTGAGGTTGAACATAGCGGCTGTTGAGTAAGAGCAGAACTGGTCAGTATACAGACTGGAAATGGAACCAGATTTTTCAGCATATTTTAATTACTTCAATCACATTATATCCCGTTCAAAAGGTATGCTGTTTGCCCCTTACCTATCTAACCCAAATAAAAAGTAAACTGGAACAGTACCTGGGAGGGCTCGGAGTTATGGTGGTTTGCTGGTAGTTTGACGCCGGACTTCCATGCATCGAATTCTGAGGCATCTTATACGGTGATATCATTGGCTGTTGCATTAAACCTTCAAACCAAACAATAAAGCGTGTCAACAAATTATGATTTAAAATGTTGACTGCGTGGCGAATGACATGGCAAATCAAGCTCATATTTGCCATACTGTCTGACTAGAACTCCAATTAAATAGATTAGTTTTAACTCAGTTAGCAATAAAATAATGTTGTGCAATATGTGACCCAAATGTACATTTCAATTCAAATGTAATACTTACAATATTTGCAAATATACACCACCGTTCAAAAGTTTATGGTCCGCAATTTTTTTTTATTAATTAGTTAATTAAATGTTGTTGTTTTTTCCAGCAAGGATGCATTAAATTGATAAAAACTGACAGTGACTTAAAAAAACTGACAAAACTTACAAATGTATATTTCATTTAATCCAAATTAAATTAAATATTATTTTATAATATTACAATTTTTACTATATGTTTGATCATAAGAGACTATATTCAGGAAAAAAACAATTCTTGCTGATCCCAAACTTTTGAACAGTAGTGCAAGCCCAGAGATCGAAAGGATTGAGAGAAGTTTCAAATGCATTTGGATTTCATACATCACACATTACCACTAATTAACACTAGCTACAGTCTGGAAGCTACAAAAAATGGGATTTCTAATTCAGGGAGCTTAAACAGAGATCACAGAATAAAAGCGTGCCCAGACTAAACAGCTTTATTTCTGCAGTTTCTCCTTACCGCCCTGAACCCCGTATCGGGTGGGCGTACTTTTCTCCCTGAAGACATTGGGGTTCCTGGACAGCACCGTCTGTAGCAGTAGAGGCACATCTCCTTCCGGGTCATCACTGCCCATGTTGTCCTTCAGCTCTCTGCATGTAAACCCAAAAGACTGAATGAGAGGCACAGATATTTTACATATCATGTAAAATAACCACATTTGTCGAGGATGCACTGAAGGAAGGAGTCCGAGTTGAGATACCCACATGTGCTCGGTGGACACCTGGTTGAGGCTGTGAGCCAGCTGGGACACAAGAGCGTCATCCCGCCGGGACAGCAGACAGCTGACCTCCTCAGCGATCCTCCCATTATAAAGCAGGCTTTTAGTGGTGGTGGCAGGTAGAGGGGAAGGGAGAGGCAGTTGATTTAACACTGAGAAATAAACACACAAAAAATGAGTAATCACAAGAGGAGGCATGAAATATTTCACTCATTTCTTCGTGACATCCCGTTTCGATCCAGTCACAAAGAAAATCATTGCCCGTACAAATCAAGTCCAAGTCCTATCGATTTAAAAGGTATGAACAAACATTTAATCAACATCTTCGATAGCCAATCAAAAGAGGGCATTCATCAGTATATATCATCTGGATGACTATTTACACCGATTTTGAATGTACACCAATTAATTTTAACAACCAAAGAGAAATCAATAGTACTTTAAATAAATGTGTTTATCTGTGTATGACAAAAAGACACTTTATCATGCATTAGGGTAGTCTCCCTCTTATGGTGGCCACTATGTTCAAGTCAAATGATAAGCTTGATGGTACTCCTATTATCTGATAATGACAAATTTTGGATTATTTACTTTACATTCCTAACTGTGTTTAAGAGATACAGTGAGTATAAATAATTTGTTAAGGGAGGTTTGTTATACTTACGGTCAGTGAGGCTTGCGATCCCAGCGAGAGTGGTGATAGGAACATGAGGCATATCCCCATTCATGCTGAAGAAGGGCAGGGCGCTCGCGTGGATGCACTGGTCGCTCAGTGTCGCTGCTCACTGATCCACCTTTACATCTTTCGCTGCAAGAGGAAGAAAAGGACAGGATGACATCATCATCATCATCATCGTCATTCAGTATTATGAGAAGTTTCTTTTCTGACATATGGAAACAATAGCACCTTATTGCACTAAAAATACTTTTTAAGTGCTATGCTGCTAGGAAACCAGAGAACAGTGCAAATCAAGTTATTACAATTCTGATGACACTTGTTTTTATTTACTTCATCGTGCCACTTTAGTTTAATATTTCATAAAGAAGGTTCGTTTTGTGTTTCAAGCTTTTTTTTCTTTTTTGTATACTACCATTAAAAAAAAAATCTTATATACTTTTATTCAACAAGGATACATTCGTTTAATCAAAAGTTGCAATCTTACAAAAGATTTATATTTTAAATGCTGTCTTTCCATTCATCAAATAATCCTGAAAAAGGGCTTCCATAAAAAAAACTAAGCAATACAGACATTGATCATGTGACACTGAAGCCTGGAGTAAGGATGCTGAAAATTCAGTTTTGCCATCCAAATAATTAATTAAGTTTTAAAATATATTAATATATAAAAGTAATTTTAAACTGTAATTATATTTCATAATATTACTGTTTGTACAGTATTACTGACCAAATATGAGCAGCCTTTGTGCATATAAGACTGCTTTTAACATTTAAGAAAAATCTTACCAACCCTAGACTTTAGGTCTAACTAGTTTTGCCTCCATAATAGAAATGATAACTTTGCAAACATCAAGTTTTCCTTATAGCATTCCCACTAGATTCAAAATAACCCAGTGTTTTAATAAACATGACACTGATTGCTAGCACTGACATCTGGAAATCTGGAATGTAAAACATTAAAAACAACCCCAAAAATTTAGCCATAATTATAAAAACAAAAACCTTAATTTTAAACTTACCATATGCATTATGCACAGAACAAAAGAGGCACCAAGCAAGGCCAAAACTACACGCGCATCTGCTCATCAAATGGGCTTTATTTTGTAGTTGCCCCTCCCCCCATGCATCTAAAACTGCCTGCACTCCTCTAGGAGGGCTTCCCATCAGGCAGTGGGACAGGCTGCAGGAGACACGGTCCTGTTGAAACAGGAGGGTCTTCCCCAGACGGTTGCAACAAATTTGGAAAAACCAAGAGTTTGGCTTCAGCTGCTCAAGGGCCAATCGTTTCCTCCAGCAAACCAGGCTCAGTGAGACTCCAACATCAGCTCCAAAACATAAAAGACGAGCAGCTGCCTGTGGATGCCCTGCATTTTACTGCTACAAGAACAACTGGAAGCGGTGGAATGGAGGAAACATTCAGAAAATACTTGAGATGAAACAAAACAATACTTGAGATGAATTGCATTTTCTGTTTATGATAATGGCCTATGTAAACAAGAATAGAAATTGAACAATATTATAATTGTTTTTTGTTGTTGATGTTGTTGTTTTTAAAAACCATTACTGATTGTTTTTAAAATGATTAAAAAAAAAAAAAAAATTCAGGGCTATTTTATTATTATTAATATTACTATTATTAATTGAAACAACGTTTTTGACATACAAACATTTTATTATTATTATTATTATTATCAAAATAATGATTATTATTACAATTAACAATATTAATATTCATTGAATTGAATTCTCAATTAATATCATGTACGTAATATATTTATTATTAAATTAAATTTATTATTAATCGTAATAATAGTATTACGCAATTGTAATCATTATTATTTTTGATATTATTATAATGCACACACAAAAAAAAGAATGAATATTGTTATTTACATTTAGAGATTATTTGGAGAATACACACTTCTAGTGAACCTTCTGAATGAACCTTTACCATTCAAGAACTTTTAATATAATACAATTGTATATAAACAGTACGACTAAGAATTTGCTGAATAATCCACTAATTCTACAAGTGGTTCTGGCAGGCGGTAAACGCTAATTGATGGACACAATTACACAATATTCAGGCCATAATTACACAACAACAAATCAAAAATGGACTATACATGGTGCAACACAAATATAGATGAGCAGCGGTAGACAGAGCTTTCACATACACACAGTTTTTGGACAACACACATAAACCAGTATAGCTCAAACTTGATTGATACTCCCAACCAAACAGATCCTGACCAGTTCTCTCTCTCTCTATTTCACTATCTAGTTTGGGTGACTCATCATGGTGCCTTATTGACTGACTAGACAAGTCTAATAAAGAAACAAAACCAGGAAAAGTGCTACTGTGAATACAGCTACTTGTTATTACACAAACATTTTTCCAAGTAAAAATGAAAAACAACAGGAACAAATGTACAGCAAAAGCATCAAATTATGTTGAACTGGCAAATCATTTAAAGTTAATCTTAGGACAAGCTCCATCATGTCTGTTTATTTAAGGTAAATAAATAAATTAAATATAGGTCTCCTGTATGAAATCTCACTCCCAGATTACAGCCACAGCTCAATGTTTCTGCAGCACCAGCTGCTCCAATAAAACACCACAGCAATTTAAACCAACAAATCTGACAGTCTTGTCATTAACGCGAGCGGCTTCAACTGTAATCCCTTCTCAGAATCTACCGTTATGAAGACAGAATATTGTCAACGAACACAGGGCTTTAAATTTACTTAAGTTTTTTGTTCTGTGCACGTTTTGGATATCAACTGCTAAAGCTAACTGAATCCTAACAGCTTTTCATTCTTCAATCAATCATTTGTTAATTCAATCAATCTTTAGCAGCCTTAAGAACGCTTTCAAACTCAAACTGCATTTTTAAAGCCAATAAAGCCTCAAAACTTTGTTTTAAAATATAAAAAATAAAAGATTTATTTTAAAAATAACTGTTTAGATGGGAGTTATTGAAAGTTTTTGTTTTATAAAAGATTGATCATTTTATTCTGTTCTTTAGAAACACATATGAGCATTATACATGTTTACAATATTTGTGTGTATTACTATTCTGACTATAACTTCATAATTTCATATTTACATTATAAAATGAAAATTATGCTGAGCTGCAAGTAAAACCCTTCTGCATAATAGTTATGAATTTTTGCATGCCAGGATTATTCAATACAAGAGTAGAGTGTATTGTTTGCTCTTTATTTTGACAGATTCTCAAAGGTTTGCTATAATTAGATATTGTGGATCTCATTAATAAAACTATTCTGATGTCTAATAAATTCAGCTTTAAGAAGGGAGTATTGTTTATTCTGATGAATAGTTCATTGGGTTTATTATTAAATCTAGATGGTTATGATATTGTTTACTGAGCAAAATGCTAAATAAGAGGAGAGTTTTGGTTTATTCTCACAAAAGGCTAATAAGAAATGCTTAAAATGACTATTGTTTATACTCTGATGGCTATTAAGTTTTGTTCGAACATGAGAGCATTGTTCATAATGATTTCTAGTTAATATGGATTGTTCTGATATGATTTTGTGTACTCTGACAGATCCTGGAAACGGTTTAACTCTAAAAGCACAGCATTGTTTACTCTGATGGAAGGTGAATGAGGTTTACTCTGAGAGGACAGTATTGTTTACTCTGGTCTGCGGATCTGCAGGCCTGTATTACTCTTATCTCCAGGCTTCAGGTTCAGCTGCACACCTGCATCTCCAGATGAACCCCCTGGACCGGCTGAGTCCGTTTAAACGGCCCTTTTTTGGCCTTCGTTCGCGAACCATCCGAACCGCGGATTCGCCTGCGGGCCCGCACCGAGCTAACGCGAATGCTAACGCGGAGCAACGGCTGCACAACACCGATAACCTTTTGGAAAGTCCGAAGCAGTCCCACCCCGAGAACGGGCTACTGTGCTTCCCCGCTCGGAACCAGCGAAACGGCCCGTCGCATTTACCTGAGGCTCTGTTGTTGAAAGGTGAAGGTGGAGGGTTCGGGCTCGCTGTGTCCCTCTCACAACAATAATCCGGGTCGCACCGCTTCCTCTCACTGCGAACATGAAGACGGACTGGAGGCGGTCATTCCTCTCGTAGGCGCCCGCGGAAGCTCGCACTTTACTCCGAACGATGGCAGAAAAAGATTCGGTGCTGAGAGGCTCCTGGGCGCTCATAAAAGAATCCACACAGACTCCCTCTCTCTCTCGCAGAACAAAATGCCGACCGGAAGCACTGCTGCAGGAATGACTCCCTCCATCGGCGCCGAACCAACCAGCAGCGACCCGCCGACTTCCGCTGCCTGCTCTCCTCCCCTTCCCTCCTTCTTCCATCCGCCGCTTCCCGTCCTCTCCTCGATCATCGTCCACTCTGTTTCCTTCTCCCTCCTCTCTTCTTTTTCTCCTCATTCACGCTTTTGCTTTCTAGTAATCATTAAATGTGTATAAATAAAGTGGAGGCTTATTAGGAAAATACACTTTTTTATTTGAGGCAATATGCTACAGAAAAACCATTGAACGCAGCCAGTCAGGGATTTTGGGTTGTTTTGCTTAAGACACATAAAGGTGTTTAATTTATTAAGTTAGATTTGTTTGCTTCTGTAGATTTCGATTACAATGCAATAAAAGCACGTTCTCTAAATTTTTTTTCATGCATTGAGCCAGACATCACTTCAGCAGCATTTATATACAGAAGTTTTTTAACATATACATTTGTCCATATATCATTCTCCTGATTTATATTAAAAAAAATTTAAGGAATCTGGGTTCAAGTACATTTCAGACTTTTGTTCAGGAAATATATGCAAATTAGTGCTTTTTAATAAGATAATGCATAATTTGCATATTTAAACATAACAGGAAACTTTAAATGCACATATCAATTAAAAGATGTATAAACAAATTACCATAAAATAAGAATGTTTATTATTTTAATAATAATATTAACGTAGATACTACACGAATATTTGACAATTATATTGTACCAATGTGTTTTTGTTCACGTACGCCAGCTCAACTGCGCCCTCTCACGGTACTACACTAGAAATATCCGTGATGTAAATAAATATGTTATGCAAGTAAATATGACTTCTGTAATTTCGGTATAGGCATATACTTTAAACTCGTAACTATTAAACATTTGAACCTGGAAAAACGATGCATTTTACTGAACACCTGCTGACTTTTTGTGACAACAAGACGTCAAGACATATTGTCATACTGAATGGGACAAACTGTCAAAATGGAACCTGCAACTAAATAACATCTACATGCTTTGTAGCACAATTAAACATTACAACTTTTATTGAACAGCAAAACTGTAAAAAGGTAATGCACAAAAATTGAAAAGCCATTGGCCAACAATTAGGATAAACTTATGCATTTATACTGGAATTTCAATGTTGAGGACAGAATCTTTAAATATTCTAATATAGTTTTTTTTTTTAAAATAGATACAGAAATAAAACATTTGTGTAACTGGACATTTATCTCAAAAATGTGAATTAACTTTGAATGTAGCGCTTTTGTTTGTCTGAAGAAAACCATTAACCACTAGATGGAAGCATTTGTCCATTTAGAACGATCGACTAAGTAAGTTTTCATTTATTTATTTTATTTTATTTTATTTATTATGGTGTGGAGTATAAGTTTGTCTTGGTCTTTTTAATTAATATATTTGTTATATCCCTCGTTATATTTATTAGGTTAATTCTCCAATCTCATAGAGTTTTTTGAAAACTACTCATCAATCATCAGAAAAACAAACATTTTCACGCAATGCATCGCCACTCTCCATTTTATTCAAAACTATATTTAACAAACAACATTCGTATGCTCTTTATTCTATGGTTCTAATCACCCATTTTGCTTTTTATGGACTTGACAGGAAATATACAGCAACATGAAAAAGGCCAACAAATATAAGATCACAGTTTCCAGCGGAGTAGGCTACATGTGAGTCCAACCTGTGTCTACCACATTTTCAAAAGATTTACAGTTTTCAGAATAACTCAGTTCTGTATGTCATTGCAATCGTGGGACTGTAAACATTAAGTCCATTTTCCTACAATTAATGATCAGTAGCAGCTGCATATTATTTCTATTTATCGTTAATGTTAGCAAATGGCAATAAAAGGGTCAGTGGATGAACTATAGCAAAATAAAAAAACAGTAAAAAATCTCATAAATGCATAAAAGTATGTGTGTGTTAGGATTAGTTGAGTGGAGCTGCTGAGAAAACACAAATGTCTGCTTTAATAGCTGCTGAAACACTGAGTCTTCTCATACATAAAGATATGTAAATCAGCTTCAAAGTTAAACATTTTCTTTTGATATTTACAGTTTGACATAGGCTTATCCTATACTCCATTTTTAGATGATCACTTTATATACGGAGCCCAAAAGTATTTTATCCTGGATTCCTGCCCTCATACTCGTTCATTAAACAAAGTGTAATGAACTTCTGTCTGTTCATCAGAGGAATAATTTACTGACATTCATTTCTGCTTAAAATCAGTTCTGTGTACAGCCATGACCCTGCTCATTCTTAACACTCTTACGGTTTAAATCTTGCTGCTTGTATTATAGCGCATGTAACAAACACTTGTCACCAACATACCAATGCCCTCCACATAGATTCACATTTCAGCTAATTATTAATATAAAGAAACATTTTTTAAAAAGGGTAAAACTCTCCTGTCAAATCAATGTAATAATCGGTATGACCTGGAGACAGGAGACAACAGCACAAAATCAAAATAACAGTAAAAGGTCAAAAGAAGTTTTAAAAAATGAAATATATAAAATCAAAAGTAAATATACATATACAATGCCCCCTAAAATATTTGGACACTTAATCAACACTTCAAAAACATATGAATTTTATTACATACCGTAGAGAGCTAAATATCAAACCAAGCAACAACTTATAGCTTTTCTCAAAACTGATCTCACTTTTTTAGTCATTTTTGTGAATGCATGAAGTTAAGTGTAGTTCATATCCATAATTATGAATATTATTCCAAGTTTGACAACCAGAAAGTGTCCAAATGCTTAAATACCATACTTGTACTATATTTCCTTGAAATAAATGCCATTTAGTTTGATATTTTCTCATTAAAAGCAATGCCGTTCCTATATTTTTAAGTGTATCTTGAGTGTTCATATATTTTTAGGGCCACTGTACATATACAAACACAAAACAAATCCTTGGTTGGGGGTTTGATTATGCATCCTCTACATCTTGGTCTCGCTGTCTTGCAGTTTCTCGTTCTCATATTCGTTCTCCTGACGGATCACCTGATAAGGTTTCTTCACTTCATTCTCCTCCAGGACTGAGCTCCCCAACTCCACATCGCAGTGCTGAAGCTCATCTTTGGACAGGAACTCTATGATTCCAGCTCCTATAGAGTCTCCCAGGACGTTGGTTGTTGTGCGGAGTCGATCACTGTAAGTGCAAAGGAAAAGTGGATGAAAGAGCAAATGAAGAACCTATTTATTGAGACAGTAAATATCAGCGATACTTGTTTAGTTGTAAAAAAAGTTTCCTACTTTCATCTCAGTGTTCATCCTAATTTAAAATCCGACTCTTTTAGCTGTGTAACTTATCTGGAATGATTAATTTGGCTAGCCTAATTACGTTTCTATGCTAAAACCAACTGAATTATCATGAAATTCACAGGGGAAAAAAATGGAGCAAGTCTCATGGGAACAGATCAAAAAAGTGTGTCACCTGGGTTGATAATGAAAAAAAAACGAGTCCCAAGAAAGATAAAGTGCCAGACACCTTATTTTGCAACATGCCATTGCAGTGTGCCATTGTTTCCTTTTAAACCAAATCAAATTAAGATTCTACAAAGGGTCACTCACAGGAACCAATCAACTGCAATGATGAGGGAGATGTCATCGGTCGGGAGCCCGACGGAGGTCAGCACAATAACCATTGTGACCAGACCCGCCTGAGGGATGCCGGCCGCCCCGATGCTTGCAGCAGTCGCTGTGATGCTGTATTATTAAAAACAATATTAATCACACTCAGAAACCTCATTCCGTTTTCTTAACAAATTACTTCGATTTTAAAATAACCCACCTAATGGTTATGATCTGCCCGAAGTTCATTTCCATGTTGTTAACCTGGGCGATAAAGATGGCTGCCAGGGCTTCATACAGCGCTGTTCCATCCATGTTGATCGTGGCTCCAACAGGCAGCACGAATCGAGTCACGCGTTTATCGACTTTGTTATTCTCCTCTAGGCATTTGAAGGTAACTGGAAGAGTGGCTGAGCTGGGAGTTTTAAACAAAATACACGAAAAAGTCAAATGAGAGTTAAACATTCCTGATTTTGAGAGCTTGACATCGTCGGATTTACCTGGAAGAAGTACCAAGAGCTGTGATGAGGGCCTGCAGCAAACCCGTGATGAAGACGAAGGGGTTCTTCCGCGTGATGACGAAGTACAAAGTCGGCAGAACGATCATGCCGTGTATCATGAGGCCGATTATCACCGTAATCGTATACATGCCGAGCTGACCACCCATTTGAGTGATGTCATCCATCTCCACGATTTTACCAGCAATCAGAAAGAGGATACCAATAGGTGCATACCTGGGAATATGGGGAATGGTGTTTAAAGATACATTCACATTCATTCAAGTTTCTTATTTCTGTTTTATTTTGAACCACGGAAGCAGCACTTGTTAATAAGGTTTCCCGAAACATCAATGAATTACACATGTGATGAAAAAGGGGTCATGAAAAAGGGTCACACAAAATGAGATCACAGGGCACAATTCTGTCCAGACAAACGGGAACTTCATCTATTTTGATCGTAAGGTGAAACTATGATGAGGCGTTTGTGTGGTGAATTATAATGAATGTCTTTTTGTAAGTTACTTACATGACAAGCAACCAAAATGTAGTTATTCTTCTGGAGGGGGATTTTTGTTATTTCAAAACAAAACAAGTCATCCTCATGAATGGAATTCCAATAAATAAATACCAATAAATTTGAGACAAAAACAAATATTTATTATGGTTTTGAAATGATAATGGTTCATATTTACATACTTTCATTCAAAAGTTTAAGCTCTGTAAGATTTTTTTATGTTTTTGAAAGAAAAACTCACCAGGGTTGAATTTATCTGATAAAAATACAGTAAAAACTGTAATATCGTGGAATAATGTTACAATTTAAAAACAACCTTTTTCTATTTGATTATATGTTGTAATGTAATTTATACCTGTGATGGTAAAGCTGAATTTTCTGCATTATTACTCCAGTTTACAGTGACACATGACCCTTAAGAAATCATTATAATATGTGACTCTGGATCACAAAACCAGTCATAAGGGTCAGTTTTATTTTTTTCTGAATAAATAAGCTTTCCATAGGTGTATGGACAATATTTGGCTGAGATACATCTATTTGAAAACCTGGAATCTGAGGGTGCAAGAGTGCAAGAGTTAATTAAAGTTGTTCAAATTTTGCAATGCATATTACTAATCAAAAATTAAGTTTTGATATATTTACAGTAGGAAATGTACAAAATATCTTCATGGAACATGATCTTAACTTAATATCCCAATGATTTTTGGCATAAGAGAAAAATGTATAATTTTGAGCCATACAGTGTATTGTTGGCTATTGCTACAAATATACCCCATGACTGGTTTTGTGGTCCAGGGTCACATGTGCTGATCTTATTCATGATCTTATCAATGTTGAAAACAGTTGTTCTGCTTAATATGTTTGAGGAAATCATGACACATTTCCAAGAAAATATGTTTCAATATTGGTTAACAGCAGAATTAAAAGCTAAATCGATTTAGGAAACACTTGATCAAAAGTTACACTCACTCTTGAAGTTTATTGTCAAGTCATGTTTAAAATAAGGAACGGATGTTGGAAAACCCGCCTTAGGCTACATCAACACAGTTTTTAATCTAGTTGACTTTTTCAACACTGTTTGTGTGTCAGGAATCACTCACCACATAATAATAGCAACAAGTCGCATGATGGCCTCGTTGAGGGAGTCGAAGAAGTCTCTGAGAGCCTGTCCCTGTTCCTTCATATTCCCAATGATCAAGCCGAAGCACATTGAGAACACCACCAGCCCAAGGGCATTGACCCCGCTGGTGGTGCCCGAGAGAGGGATCACCTCCTCTTGGGCAATCTCCTGGGTAGCGTTAGTTAGGTTGAATATTGATTCGTTTATGACCTTCACGTAAATGACCCTCTTGCCATATTGCGTCTTAAACTACAGGAGAAGAAGAGGAGAAAAGTAGTTTTAAAAATCTGATCAATCCAGTTTGTTTTTTCAGATGTAGGGATTTGGATTGCTAGAAAAGTTCTACAGAAAGAGTCTTTTCGATATTTGTGAAACACTTTTTTTTTTTGATCTGGTTGACTACAGGGTGTCCCTGCGGAGTGTGTCCGGACAGACTGTGAGCCACTGCCAGGCTCTTCAGTGTCATTATATTTCCATTTCTGTGCCATTATATCCGACTGTGGCACCATTACAGCTCTGCCAAAACTCTCAGTCGGTCCAAACACAGCTGTGGATTGAACTCAAGCCAGACTCTCAAAATGCTAAGTGGAAAATATCTATTCTTTACATGCTAAGTTAACTGGCTCGGGCCAGCAGGAGGAGAAATGAAACGTTGTCAAGACTTGTGAGCGATACTGGTACAATTATAAATTCAAGGCCTCCCAGAAAAACATTTCGGATCCAAGAGTGATCAATTTTAAGCTTTTGTCCTTTGAGATGTCAACAAGTCTTATCAAATCTAATGATAAATTGACTTCCTGCTGAACAGAAAAACATTAGAATTTCACCCCAAACTGCTTGTGAACTTCATAACACTCAAAATATTATATATCTATGACATATATATCTAAATATTATATATCTATGGCCACTTATTCTATGCCATGCACATATATTCTATTCTATGAGAGTCTTTATACAATATTCTATTGATTTTTTTTTTGTAATGAAGAAATGGTAATTATGACTCAATGAAATAATCAAATAAAACTTTTTTAACTTCTGTTATGGTGCACCTCACATTTTTGTAAATCTTTACCCTCAGAAAGATTGATGTTGATCTGTTGGTGAGTACATTTACTTTTTAGAGTTTCACAATTTAGAGTTACATGAAAATAATACAATTTATACATTATTTTATATACAGTTGATTAAATGTTTTTTTTTCTTTTTGAGATATTTTTATTTTATTGTGTTTTTCTTTTTTTTCTTTTTTTTGCGGATAAAAAAACGACATTGTGTTACAGTAAAATAACTTGTAAAATATTTTTTTTATATTAAATTAAATCAACTTTTTATTTGAGTAAAATACGATTTTAGCACCCCCAAAAAATGCTGTTACTTTCCCCCCTTTTTGTTACCGATGCTTTCATTATATGTGCAACAGAGAGAGATAATATTTAATAAATATTTATGATTATCTAAGATGGTATTTAAAAAAAAAACACACAATTTTGAATAACTGGATCATGTGAAAAACATTCTCACCTGTTGAGTGCAGGCCTGAACCAGATTGGGAGGAAACATGTTTCTGCAAAAGAGTGTGTATAATGAATAAAGTCAATGGTTCATATCAGTATTTTGAAGAAACCGATGGACTACACCTGTCCATTACCTGATGAGGTCAAGAAAGGCATCGGCTGGGCTGATCTGCTGGATCTTCTGCTGTTTAGCGAATTCATCCTTTGAGCCTTTGCCCGGGTGGATAATCAGAACCATAATGATGCCGATGAACACTGCGATGAAAGTGGTGGTCATATAGTATATGACTGCACGCATGCCCATCTTTCCAGATGCCCGTCTGTCCAATGCTGCCATACCTAGACCGAAAGAATTCAAATTTAGCATTTTTTCTATAAGAACACCATGGGGCTGTGTTTCCCAAAAGCATCGTTAGCCTAAGTTGATCACAGCTCCATGTATTTAAGCTTATGATGCTTTTGAGAAATGCAGCCCAGGTCTTGTCCTTAGATTTTAAATGCAAAAATCTCACCAGATGTTGTAGAGACATGAAGATATGTGGTGGTTGTGAAAGACAAAAGATTCATGACTTAATCTTCACTTAGCTGAAAAGTACTATATCGCTTGACTTTAAAAGTCTCTTAGGATTAATTGCAATCATTGTAGAAGTCAATAGAGCAAAAAGACTTGACTTGCCAAAACAAATTAAGGTTTGAATTTTGAACAAGTCAGGGGCCTTTCTGCAGCCCTGATCCCCAGAGCAGGAAGAGAAAGCAGCTATTGTTTGGTCCCCTCGTCCTCCTGGGGGCCCAAACTTCAGCATCTTTTAAAGTTCAACCTCTCACTTGACAATTTCCTCTGTTCATCCTCCATCTCTCTCGACCACGCTCTCTCACTCTCTTGATCTGCATTCGTTCATCTCTCTCACCCTCGGACAGGCCTGGGAAATTCCTGCACCTTTCCGTGTTTCAGCGGTCATGCCACCCTCTCTATGTCTCCACAGCAACAGCAAACAGTCTCCCAATGCACTTGTACCAAACTAAAGAAATGACTCATGTTTTGCAGTAACAAAGAAGAGAATAAACAAGACAGCCCCCTCTCACACCCAAGTGTGCCTCAATTACAGAATAAAGTGTCCCAAAAATAAGTACAAAAATAATAATTATTATTATTTTGTTATTTATTTTTATTAAATTTTTTTGCTTTTAATAGAAGCATAAAGAGGTCACTGTCTACAAACCAGAAAATTGTGCCCAGTGTAATGCTATGAGATCTGAACAAAAAACAAACAACAAAAAAACAAGGTGACGTCATTGCTGTTCAGTCAGCTGCATGTTAAGTCTTTCTGTGTCACTAATTGTCTGAGACCTATTGACTTTATGCATTGAATTCGGAGGCATTTTAATTCTTGAGTGACTTTGTGTTGGCATTAATTGGCCACTAATTTCCTTCCTCTTTATGCTTCTTTCATCCCTTTTCTCTTTCACATCCTATACAATTATTTTAAAAGTCAAGCCACTCCCTCTATTTCAAATCCATGTCATTCTCACGTTCTCATTCTTTTAATGACTTGGTTTGACTATGTCCTCACATCACTATTTGCCTTTTCATTATAAGCAGCTATGTCAGTTAAATTGTCAGGGCCCGGGACAACATTTTTATAGATGGATCCCATCAGCCCAGACTCAATGAGCAGCTAGACCACTGAGGATTTCATTGGACTTTCTTAATCATATGGCCTGGGACAATGCCCTAGTTGCTCCACCCCTTTTCTTCTATACTTTCCATAAACAGTTAAGATTTTCAGTTATGACTTAAGTTCTCTGTTATTGCTGTAGAACGTTGTAACATATTTGATTTAAAATCTACAGTCAGACTGTTGCATGACACATTTCTGGCAAAAACTTTTTTTTTTATCAAAACAATGAAATCTCATACCTGTAATCAAACTTGAGATTAGAAGGGGAAGCACTAGCATCTGCAGCATACGCATCAATAGCTCACCAGGAAAGGAGAAATACTTCACTTCTCTGTATGACATTTTATATGACCTCAAAGCAAAACCCAGCATGATACCTGAAAAAAAATTAATAAAAGCATTTCAAAAATCAAGCATACATTTAAAGGCATCCATTGTCAAAATAGCAAACTGGTGGTAGGTTGTTAGGTTGTACAGTAGATTTGTGTCCTTGACCAAGACACTAACTTCAGGTTAGATGACTTCTTTAGATGGTTAGAGGAAACTTTCATACTTGAAAACTTCCTGAACAAAAATAATTTCACTAAACCAGGTGCACTGACCAAAGACCACAGCTCCAATGGTTAAGAGCACGAAAGCATTTCTTCTCAGAAAGGTCTTCACGTCATCTTTAGTGATGTCCTCCACTTTCTTCTTCGCCTTTAGGGAACGCAGGTGAATTCCCTCTCGGATCTGCTGCACGCGATTGCGCGACCGCGGCTTCTCCCCAGTGCTTTTGGTCATGCTGGTGGTGTCACTCAACACACTCCGTTCAAACTAGCTGGGCTGAACCGGTGACCCAAAAGAAACCTCACAAGAAGAAGAAAAAATGAGACAAACTCTATCAAGCACACCCACTGATCTAAATCCCAAATCCTTGCGTTAAAATGGGAAAGACAGCAAAAAATAATGGAAAACCAAAATGCAACCTAAAAATGTGCAGTAGGGGAATTCATTGGAAAAACTTAATTTATATGCATAAATAATTATATGCCTATTTTAAAATATATGATAAATGCAAGGACATTCCATGTAAATGGCAGCTTTTTTACTGAATTAAAACGATATATATTTATAATTTAAACTATATAACGTGCAATAAAATTTCTAATTTAAAAAAAATTAATATTTGAAATGATAAAATAAATGCATGATTTTTATTACTAAAAACTAAAATATATATAAATTCACACACTTTTTAAATATATATATTCTATGCAATTATATTATGGAAATGAAAGCTTTTTTATTATTATATATTGCATTTTATAGGCAATTACATTTCACATACATTTTTTTTTTTTTACTTTACAAATGAAAAATTAATTCATAAGAGCTACAGTTATTTGATCTTGTAGCTTGTAGCTGAGGTTCATCAATTCAGTGTGAACCACATAAAATATGTGTATTTAAATTCTACAGAATCCAAATACTGTCATTTATAATTAAATCTGATTTCCAGGTTAATGGTGCTCAGAAAAAAAAAAAGATCCATAGCTACAAGTAGCTGAGAGAAGAAGAGCTGCTTACCTGCTTCCAGTGAGCTCTTGTGCTGAGAGATGCCCTGAGTGATCAGAGTTAGAAAGTTTATGCTGGGAATTTAATAACCTTCCACCAGTAAGAAGCTCCTGATGCTCAGGATCTCAGAAGGGGAGGAGCTTGTGAACTCCAAATAGGAGATGCTCGAGACACTTCAAAGGGGGGCCCAGTGGTGGTACAGTACATGAATGATGGAATGGCAGAAGGGTTCATGCTTGATTCTCACATTAAAATAAATGAAACTGTTAGAATATACCAATTTGAAAACCCCATTACCCCAGTCGTGTCTCTGTGACATCCAACGCTAAGCATTCAGAACTCATTTAATCCTGAGAGACGGTTCCAGGGGTTGAGAATAAACTCGTTCTGTGATTTGGAGGGCGAGGAATAACGCTCTCGGCTGTTTGTTTTTTTTTTTCTATTCAGATGACACTCGTGATGGGACTTCCTGTGGGGTGAGAGTTCTTTCACTCACTCACCTCTCCCACAGGTCCCACAAAAAGACCTTCCCTCATTCACTAGTGTGTGAACCGTTCACATCCCCGGAGGTGACGTCACCGCTCTGTCATTTACATTTGGAGTGATTTAAACCAATTAAAGGTTTCATTCATCTCGCGCACATCAGGTGAAAAATGTTTTTGGACATTTAATTTGGACTCACAGCGCAGCAATATAAATGAAATAAAATCTAACATTTTAAACCCAATTGCTTAAAATAATTTATTTTATTTTATTGGACAATAAATATAAAAATAGGGTGACCAATAGCCTAAAATATTTTGGACATGTTTTTAAAAACATATTTAATTTTAATTTTATTTTATATAAAAGTATATATTTTTGAAAGAAGTCTGTTAAGCTGAGGCTGCATTTCATTTAATAGAAAATACAGTAGAAAACAGTATTACTGTAAAATATAATCACGTTTTAAAATAACTTGTCTATTTTAATATGTTTAAAAAAATGTAAATACTCCTGTGATGCAAAGATGAATTTTCAGCAATTATTCCAGTCTTTAGTGTCACATTATTCTTCAGAAATCGTTCTAATATGCTGATTTGGTGGTGCTTAATAATCATATTTTTATTATTATTGTTGGTTAAAACAGTAGTGCTTCTTCATATTTTTGGTGGATTTAAAAAAATAGTAATTTATTTGAAACATTATTTGTAACATTACAAATGTTGAATTAATTGAATTGCATCTCTGATGAACCAAAGCACTAATTTCTATATTAAAGAAATCTTTTGAATGGTAGTGTAGTTGTTTTCACCGTGTTTGCGATATTGTGTCTTAGAGCTGGTCTGGAATGTGGAATTGACCAATCAGTATCCAGGCCTGAAACTATCCATTTGATGGTGTCATTTTTATTTGATTGCTCGTTGACCCAGAGGCACATGAAGGTTTTACATGTATCTCCAGGCCTGAGTTCATGTGAATGAGGTTATGATGTAGGCCTAGGTCTCTGTCCTTTCTCAGAATAAGTTGGTCCTCTTCACTGGGCTCTTGGAATGTCTCTGCTTTTATCCAGTCTCTGTGAGAGTAATCATAAACAGTGCTCGCCTTGAATGTGTAATTTGGACCAAACACTTCCAGACCAGTAACCCCCCTCTTCCCCGTCACCCACCCGTTCCGTCTCTCTTCCCGGCAGACAAAAGAGATGAAGCACAAAAGACGCTTTCAGCCTTTCTGCTTACAGTTTCGAGAGAGAGAATGTGAAGACTGGTAGATTTTGGGGAAGCAGGGCAGTTGGGTGAGTGCACTGGTTTCCCAGAACTTGTTGAGTCTGAGAGTTTGGATGGAGTAGAATAGAGCCACAGCGCCTGAAGGTATCGCTTTTACAGTCCATATGAAACAGCTGAACTCACTCAAAGCATCTGATATCACTTGTTTCAGGCATATTTTCTCTGGACGCTCACCAATAAACTTTAAAGAGCCAGTGAAAAACTATAAAGGGCATCTTTTATTTCTAAACTATTGTTATAAATATTTTCAATGAAGATTTTATGAATAAATACCTGCATAAAATTCTATTGCAAAATCTGTTCTCTTTTCTTGCATATGATACCTTATTCTCTTGACAAACTAGATTGCCTAAATATTACTATTACTACTAATATTGCTATTATTAATATTACATAAATGTAATTTTAATTTAACTACAAATGCAATTAATTTATTTATTTATTGGAGATCCTGCATCTCTGCACTTTGTTCCAAAATGAATGTATTAATTACTACCAATAACATTTATACATTTTATTTAAATAAATACAAATATTTTATTTCATAAATGTTATTTACATTAATTAATTATTTTTTTCTATTTATTTATATTTGCCTTTTATACATATCAATGCAAATATTTTATTTTCCAATTGTTATTTTAATTTATTTTATAAGTCTCTACAATTTGTTCTAAAAATCGTCAAATGTTAAATTAAACAAAATAAAATTTTTAGGATCTACTCTAACCCCAAATCTTGGTATTGCTGGTAAGCTCCAAGAAATTATTGTAGAAACTATTGATATACAGTAAGAATACAAAGCTAGTTTGTGGTTAAATTCATCTGAAAGTCTATGGTAGATATATGAGACCTACTAGGGTCTTTACTCAGAAGACAAAAACATCTCAGTTTGCATTACTGTCTAAGAGAAAGAAAAAAAATCTATGTTTTTTTAAATGTATTTTGAAACCATTTTATTCACAATTAGACAAAAAGTGGGCTATAATCTATCGCTGACATAAGATAAAAGTGCCAGGATGACAGGAGGAAGGGTTTTCCAGCGTCTCTGTGAGCTGAGGGGCTTTAGAGACCCACTGTGATGAGCAAACTCAGTGTGTCTGCCGGCATCAATGGCTTATCACCCAGCAACCATTCAAGCCATTAGCAGAGATTCTGCTCATTCACCATGCATTCAGCAGGTCCACAGGGATGCCGCTTTGTGCAAAGAGGCTCTTTGCCCTCACAAAACAAAACTTCATATAGAAAAAACTCCAGATAATCAAAATGGGAGCAGGAAGAGAATAATCCATATATGTCACTGTGTCTTTATTGTTATGAGTTTTATGCAAAAGAGTTGGTTCTGCAATATAGTGTGTTTACAGTTTTACACTAATCCAAAGCCGTTTAATTTGGATTTTGGATTAATTTGGAAAAACTTTTGTTTGCATTATTCTGTCTGTTTTGAAAACAAAATAGATTAATTCAATATAGTTCCTGTACTTTTTTATTTAGGTAAATGTAATTAAATGTTACAAATGTATATAAATGGTATAAATTATACTTCTAATCTTTATTCAATAAAAATGTATATAATATATAATATTTTAATTAATATATCAGTTAATATCTGAATATACACAGATCACAAAAAAATTATAGTTTTGCATAATACGTTATCCTCCTGAGAACAAACTAGGTTAACTCAAATTTAACTAATATATTTAAAAGTTATTTATTTGAAAATGTATGTGAATAAATTCAAATAAACTTTTTTTTGTCATGTCATTTTAATAAATGTTATTTTTTGTGTTTAAATAAACATGTATCTTCTCCACTATCTGAAGCCAGTTAATATCTAAATATATACAGATCCAAAAAAAATTATAATTTGGCAAAGATTAACATTTAACTAGATTAACTAATTCTAAATACATTTAAATGTTTAATTATGTATTTATTTATACATTTTATGACAAACATTTTATTTCTTATATATGCTTTTATTATTTATTTTATTTCTTACATTTAATTAAATTAATAACTTTTTTTTTTCTTGGCACTCCTGTGATTCATTCAAAGAGGTCAAAAGGGAATTTCCATGCCTTTAATTCTGGTGAACTTGAGTGGACATTTCCCCCTTCACATGACCTCACTGTGACCTCACTGTGACCATGAGCAATCACTCCCCCAGAACCATATTCACACCACCATGTTGTTCAAAGAAAGATAATCACTCAAAAGCATGGAGCTGGGTGTTTGGGGAACAGAATCAAAAGGAAACAAAAGACACTTCCGAGTTCACACACTTGGGAGTGGTTCATGGTATATTGAGCAGTCAGCCTCAAAAGAAACTAAAGATGTTAACAGCACTAATATGAAGCAGATCCACCTTAATGAAGTAAAATCATACATTTCATTAACATTAATAGATTGTTCGTTCAGATTTTAAAAAATATATACAAATAAAATGTAAAAAATTAATTTCACTTTTAACCCTTTGAGAGGTACAGTCTCACATATGGGATGTCGAATGTTCGGTGATATCGCATAACTGTCAAATTCAAACTGTGCTTTCCTGCTTTAGCTGGCATAGTGTTTTTAACCACATGTTTATTTTAGTTTTCAGATATTTAAACACATATAAATGGTAAATGGTAAATGGACTGCATTTATATAGCACTTTTAACAGACCACATGGCCATCCAAAGCGCTTTACAATTTGCCTCACATTCACCCATTCACACACTCATTCATACACCAACTGCGGTGTCAGCCATTCAAGGCGCCATCCAGCTCGTCAGGAGAAGCTGGGGTTAGATGTCTTGCTCAAGGACACCTCGACACTTGGTCAGGTGGAGCCGGGGATTGAACCACCGAACCTTCCGGTTTGTAGACAACCTACATGAACCACTGAGCCAATAAAAATTAATGTAACTTTATAAAACTGAATGTAACTTATCCAGAAACTACCAAAAATATGCCATTACAAAAAACACAATGAAAATGAAAAAAATGAACTCAGTCGCACAAATTTAACAGGCTCTTCAAATATGCTTTATTCTTTGTTAATGTTTTTCAAAGATTCGTTTTCGCTAATCATGGATTCTGAAGTCATTGCCACAGATTTCACTTATGCTTTGCAGTGTTTCGTTAAGTGTTTTGACACAAACCTCTCGTGGGGGCAGGCTTAACAGTGATCTACTCTGATTTGCACTGAATTTTCATTTGTGGGGTCGGAATCATAATCGCCAAATATAATATTTTTCATATGTACACACCAATATCCTCCCAAAGCTTCTGAGTGTAGTGACATGAGCAAAATAAGTGTACCACAGTTTCTTCAGAATTCGAAAAAAAAGAGCATGTAAGCTCAATGTCAGATTTAAATCTTTGTATAAACTTCTTTACAGGGTAGAACCTGTGTATGTGCTTAAAATACATTTATTTCACTTTGTTTGTGAGAAAGAATTTTTGCAGTAGAGACCAGATAAGGTTAACAAACAATTATTCCTAAAGGAAATCATAGGTGGAACAGAAATCAGATTCTTAAGAAATAAAGACCGTATTTTATAATTCTGGGCTTTTGAACAAATTCGACCAACAGGAGTATCACAAGGATTAGACGAGGATGCAGTAGATACTGAGGAGCCATTACAGTTTTTTTAATAGCATACATAAACCAGAGGGGATGGCTTCCAAAACTGTAGCAAATTATTTTGGGGCTATTGGTATTTGGAAAGAAATTCTGAGTACCTGAACAAAAGACCTTGCTCATGAAACAACTGCTCCACCAAAAATAAACCATTACTTAACCAACTATCATAAAGCAGAGACTTATTCTTGAATAAAATGTTCTTATTGTTCCAAGTAAAACATCTTTGTGGTGAAAAGTTATGCTTATAAATTAGTGCCCATGCAAAGAGAACCTGTCGATGAAAGACGGAAAGTTTGATAGGGAGTAATGATATATCATAATTTACACATTAAGAGAAAATGAATGCCAACAAGTTGTGAAAAAACAAATTAAAGAAAAACATTGCAAATAGAAGATATTGGTACAGCCAATTCATTTTGAATGTATTGTTGAGGGAACCAAAATCAATAAAATTCAGACCACCATAATTTTATGAGTATAATATGACTGATTTTCTCAAATAATGACATTTATTTTTTATTAAAACCTCATTAATTAATTTAGACGTGGGCTTATACACAAAAAGACACTGAGCTGCATAGGCCAAATGAGACCTTTGTAACCAACAAATAAGTTTTTTTGGTGTGTTTTGATAATAATAGGTTTGAAGTTTGCTGAACACCTATATTCATCTTTAGTAATTAGTATACCAACACATGTTTTGACAGCTATATGATCAACTGAAGTTAGAGAGCAATCTTTAACTGGTAGCAAGTCGCATTGAGGTTATGTTTTAATAGTCTATGGTTATAGCCTACCTCATATTTCTACCGTCTTTCCCACACGATTCCAAGAAATGAATTGTGGGATATAAACACAGAATTGTGATATAAATATGTCATTCCTTTTCGGGAACACGCTAACATAATGAGGAAGCTTGACTGCAGAAAACAGAACTATAGGCTTACTTCTGGATTTATGTAGCCTACTTGATGAAACATTTAAAATAAGTTGAAAATAGACCATAAATTTACATTTAATCGTCAAGCATGAGTATTTCGCCCAAACAAGTAGGCTTTTTGAAGGGGCCAGATTCAGAGGGTTCTCACCCGAGGCATTATATCTGTTCCCCTCCCTTCACCCTCATGCTCTATTCTCCATCACTAACACTCATTCTTCTATACAAACTCAACCGTTTGAATATGTGAGGACTGTTAACATGCAGAGAGGAGCAGCATTAGTATTCCGCTCAGACAGCATCGCCCAGACTCGGCGCTAATGAGATCCGAACGAGTAAATCCTCTTTCACAGCTGGTCTCCATGTTAGCAGATCTCTTAATAAAGGTTATGTGTGTTAACAAAAACTCTCGGTCTGATCAAAATGTCGATGTTGAACGAAAGATCCAAAAAAATGTGACAACAACGTAAGAAGTGTTGCCTGTTTCTAATTTCGGTGTCGCTATGGTGATGCCACTTGCTTAAGATACAATGTGGGATCAGATGGTTAAAGTTAAGGAGAGACACAGGACGGTTTTTTAGAGAAAAGTCTCCAACTAACAGGAATTCCCACAGGGAGTTTTGAAGCGAATGCCAGAAACTCAAAAAGAATTAAAGATGAACTGACTGAAAAAGAACGCAGCACTCTTGGCTGTAAATGAGTTAAGGATGAGACTTCTCTCACTGCTGAACCCAGCCTTAACTAGTTTGCTGGCCTTACAGGATTTAAACTGGTTTCCCAGCCTGACCTAGTGAAAAGTGCTCAAAACAACTCTAAAATCAGCCTTAGATCAGCCTGGGGTGCGTTTCCCAAAACCATTGTTGCTAGCTAAGTTAGCAACTTTTTTGGTTGCAATACAATTTCCCATTGCCAACCAACTAAGTTGCTAACAGGTTAGCAACTATGCTTTTGGGAAACGCACCCCTGGTCAGGTTGAGAGCAGGATTATTACTGTAAAACTACAGTAAATAAATAACATTGCAAAAATTAATTTAGGCAATTCAAATTCAATATTAATTTACATAAAGCACACACACACATAAACCTTTCAGAACTAGATGTAAAACCAGACACGTTTTTAAACACCATAGACGAAGATTTTCGTTCATATCTAGTCTCACTAATTGGTCGCCACCATGTGGTCAGATTGAGAACTGCAATGTCAGATATACAATACCGGTTCAGTACCGACCTGAGTTCAGTGTTCTCCTCTCTTGCTCTTGGACTATTGCTGTTGATATCAGCAAGAAACTGGGAGAAAAACTGTTGAAAATATAACACCTTGACTAAACGGATTTGCATTTGCAAAACGATGTTTTCCAAAATATTAATGTCAATAGTGCATCAGTCCGAAAACTTTAAAGCCGACTGTCAAAACTACAAAAAGAATCTTTGCACATATAAAAGCATTACACCATCGTCATACAGGTTTCATTTCCTTTTTATTATGACAAATGTACAAGATAGTAAATCATATGAAAGAAATTACAATACAGATAAAAAAAAAGAGAAACAGACGAACACAAAGGAGATTTCTAAAAGCTAAAACCAGACGGCCTCGGTCCATCTGCTGTCAAACTACATCAGCCAGATATCTTAAAACACTGGAGTCCACATCCCTCATGACATAATATCAAATTAAAAAGATTTTTATGTATGAAATACAAATATATACTGTCATTAATAGGCTGGGCCTCGATTTCAAATGGACATCTGTACCTTAAATTGTTTTAATGACACCAGCCCAATACTGTTAATAGACCACCTGGAGAGAAATGCATTGTGGTCTAGTACCTAATGATGCTCTTGGTCTTAGCATGGTTAAAACTATATTTGTAAAAAAATCAGGGATGATTTATTTTCAAAATCTGATGCCCTTATGCCGCAAGAGCAAATAACTCAGACTAGAATATAAGTGCATGCCAAGCTTAAACATTAATGTACAAGACATTTTTACACCAATTCAACTGTCTGTTGGGTTTAACATCAAATGCTTTTTCTTCTAACAACAGACCATTCTTGGAAATGTTTTAGCAATCAGTGGAAATAGGACAGTGAACCTGAAAACCCTCAAAGACAAAACTGAAATAAACTCATAAAAAGACAGAGACAGACGTGCCCACTTTGGAGTGGTAAATGTACCTAGAAAACAAATTATAAACAGCTGCAATCATAAAAGGACTGCTATGTATACTTTTAAATGATTTAAAAATGCTTCTAATATGTTACAGCAGAAAACTACAGATATACACACCAGGATAATGCAAGATCAAACAAAGTTTCTCAGATGTGTTCTTACATCTCAGAGGGGCGTCTCACATCACGCTGCTCTCGGAAAGGTCGGAAATCATTCGAATGTCACCAGCAACATGAACTACGGTCTTTAGAAACAGACAAAACCAGGAGATGATGAATCTCTTCCTGCATGTCTTGTAAGAAAAATGTATTGCTTTGTAATTGATGAACAACAAACTAATCATACACATCATTAGTATGCTTACAAAACTAAAGGAAAACATTACAATGATTATATTCATATATTTATATAAAGAAAATGAATATAGTGCACTGAAACACAGACATAAGAAGGACACGATGGGCAAAGAAGATGGAATATCTGCATCAAAATGAGATGAACAGCACTAAACTTCAAGGAATCCCTCAGAGAAACAAACTGCGCATCGATGTGGGTGAGAGTCCTCAGCGTTTTATCATCCTCGAGTGGAAGATTTGGCATTTGATACATTGAAAAGCTGCCAGAGTAAATAGTGTTTGAATTAAAATCAAAATGTGGTGCTAAAACAGCCCAAAGCAAGAGAATTGGATGCAATGTTAGTATGTTGGCATAAGTAAATGAGCAATTTTTCACCATTATACACCTTCCAGGAATCTTGTGCTCTAGTGGTGCGAGCAGCTGATAATTTCAGGTACAAATTCTATAATAAATAGTATAACAAAACAGAGCTTATAATGACATCACTTAATAAAAACATCTATTTTTTCCGCCACCAAATGACACTATGAAACCACTCGGTAGAAATTCAACTTCCACTCCATTTAGATTATGAAAGAATGGTAAAAATGGCCTCGGAGTGGATCAAACGCTAACGATATTTAGCGTTGCGTGGAGCCTCGCTGAAATGAAGGCTCCGCCCCCTCCACACAGACTCCACCCACTTCCAGTTCTCTCTGAAATGTGCAACTGACATCAGTGGAGATCAAAACGCATGTAAACTTGACAAATGTCTACGTCAAGACGTGTGAGCGTGAGCATGGCTGCGTGATTAGTGTAAAAAGAGGTTTTAGAGGTTGTTTCCAGAGAGGGTTTGTTTGAGAGCGATTGCCCTTATCGAACAAAAACAATACTTTAGAAGGAATATCTCGGGGAGTTTGTTAGAAGGATTGTGGTCTCCTTCCCTTGATACTTTTGCTCAGTAAAATATTTACAGCTATTATTCATGTGCCACCTAGCACATTTAACAGGGACTGTTGACGTGATCCGTGGTGAAAACAGGGTGAGGGTCGAAAAAAAAGAGAAAAATGTAAAAAAGAAAAAGAATACCAAGTTATAACTGTTCACTGTTGCATACATAGTCTACGAGGTCTGTGACGCCCAAAAGGTCGTCTTCATCTTCTTCCGGTGCAACAATCTCCATGCCATTCGGCACTATGGGTACTGCTGATGGGGCGTTGCCGTTTTTAGTCATCACTCCCACCCCGGGTCGTGGCACGAGACCCTCCAAACCCTTCACTTGGCTCTGTCCATTAGCTGGAGGAAGCTCCACCGAGTTGTAGTCCAGTGGACTGGGCCCTTTGCCAACAGTCTCCTCTGTCTCTTTCTCCGACGGGCTCTTCTTCACCTCCTCTTCACTCTCGCTGTCATCAGAGTCGATGCGGTTCACACGCTTCCGGATGGGCCGCTCCTCTTCCTCGGATTCATCTGAATCGTCATCATCATCGTCATCTTCCGACTCCCTCCGGCGTTTAAGTGACAGGCGTCTTCGGCGTTTCCTGGATTCTTCCTCGGACGAGTCCGCTCTTATCTTCTTGGGCTTTCGGACTTCTTCATCAGATTCGACGGACTGGAAACTAACTGGAGGAGCAAGAGACAATAACATCACTTATGTAGTGTGGTTTCTGGATGTTGATGGTGTTACTTACACTGCTGTCCATGGGAGGGACAATGAACTCTCAGAATGGATAAAAAAAAACTATCCTAATTTCTGTTCCGAAGATGAGGTCTTTTTTTGGAAAGACATGAGGGTAATTAATGAAAAAAAAAATCATTTTAGGGTGGAGTAAGCCTTTAAGTAGAAATCTTTTGTAACAATTTTTTTTATCTGATTCCAAACTTTGGAATGGTAAAATATTATTATGTACATATCAGTCATCCAGGTTTGAAATAGAAAAACCTCTATCAGTCGACCACAGAATAATTCTAGCAATATTATAACATTACTGTCATATTTATATAATGTCAAAATGATATAATGACTGAGCCTTATGCTGTGAAAATGCATCGGTGTAAATGGCACTGACCTTCGCTGTCGGAGCTGGAAAGACGTCTGCGTTTCTTCTTCTTGTCTTTGTTGGTGCTGGCCTGTGAGCCGTCAGAATCGGTGCTTTCACAGTAATTCACCTCTTGCTTACGACTCCGATAGGACCGCCGACATCGGACGTCCAGGTCACTGGCACTGAATTCACTAGAGCCTTCTGTCGCTGCATGCAACCCCCCCCCACCCCCCACACACACATACACAACAAGACAAACAAACAGGAATATCAGTGAACAAACAGTAAACCAGACGTACGGTACAAATTCAACTAAAAAATTTTATCAAATTTTTTCAACAAGAGTTTTTCACCCTCAGAAATCACTATTTGTCTACCTCCGCAGTTCAAACTTATATCAGCGTTTCATTTTTAAATATCTGAGACTTATAATTTGATTTGATTTATATTTATTTTTACACAAAAAATAAACGAAAAAAACTTCAACGATATATATTTATAAAAATAAATCACAATACATGTTTGTATTAGTATAATTTTTTTTATAAATGCCTCACCCATCTCCTCCTCTTCCTCCTCTTCATCGGTTTCCAGCTCCTCCTCATCAGAGTATCCTTTAGGTCTGCGTCTTCTGCGTGGCGGCTGTCTTCTCCGCGGGCAGCCAACATCGCTGCCGAAGTCGCTGTCCTCAAAGGACGGGACTTCTGCTTCACTCTCCGCGTCATTATCAGAGGCCACAAACTCCTCACACTCTGAACTGCAGACCAATCAGAGCAGAGTAAGTGTTATTTCATTGACAAGACTGTGATTCTCTGGGATTTTCTTAAATGTAAAGCTGTTTAACATTACCTGTCGCTGAGACGGAACTCGTCTTCACTCTCTTCCTCGTCCACGGTGCTGTCGCTGTCTAGATCGTTGAGCCGCCGCCGCTTCTTCTTCTGAGCTGCACTGATTCGTCGTGGCCGCCCGTTCTCCTTCCCATCTTCCTGTGTGATGGTGGAAATGTCCTTCTCTCTGTGGCCTGTGATGTTCGCCATGTCCTTCCCCCGGCCTGCTCCTGTGCATTGACATCTTTGATCAGTCTAAGCTTGAACTAAAAGCTTAAATATCAACACTAGTGTGATGTATGAAAATGCTCCTCTACCTCCACCTTCTGCCTCTTTAATGTCTTCCTCGATTGCCTCTTCAATCGCTTCATCAAACTCATCAAATCTGACAAAAACGTAACAAACAGTGAATAAACGACTGTGTCTACAAACAGCACAAGATAATGAGCAAGCAGACTGACAAACCTGTAGCTTATGTATTTCTTTGCCCTGGTTGATCTCCGTCCCCAACCTTTGCTCTTCTTCACATCTTTCTTCTCTTTCACCACCTCCACCTTTTCTTCTTCCACTTCCACCTTCAAAAATATATATGTATAACTACAGTTTTACTACCATGGGGTAGGTAAGATTTTTTTTTAAAGAAATTAATTCTTCACTTTAGCAAGGATGGACTAAATTGATCAAAAGTGACAGTAAAGACATTTATAATGTTATAAAGGATTTCAATGTCAAATAAACATGTTTCACAAATGTGTTTTTTAAATTTTTTGTTCATCCAAGAATCCTGAAAAGTTTATCTCAGCTTCCACAAAATGATTAAGCAGCACCAGTTTTTATTGATGACCATGTGTCTTGAGCATCAAATCAGCACATTATGATCCTAAAGAGGAGTAATGGCTTGTGAAAATTCAGCTTTACCATCACAGGAATAAAATGAATTTTTAAATAAATTAAAATAGAAAACTGTAAAAATGTTTCTCAATATTGCTGTTTTAGTGACTTAGTGAGCATAAACCAATTCTCTCAAAAACAAAGATCAGACTAACTTCAAACTTCTGAACGGTAGTCAAAATGATGATTATGCATTATAGAATTGAAAATACTCCAAATATTTATTTACAATTTAAAATTGTAATTAGGCTTAAAAAGGTAAACAAACTTTCTATGCTTTTTTATAATTTCCTCAAATCTATCCTCCTATCTTAAAATAATAGCTTAGCTTTGTGATAGCAGACATTTCATACTTTAAAGTGTCTTTTGTAAAAAATAAAAAGTATTCAAACTTCAATTAGCACTTTGGGCACTTACGGAAGGTGTGATGATGTTCTCTAAACTGATGCCAACATACACCAGTCGCTCTTTCCTGTGAGAGAAGAATGACAATGTTTCTGACAGGAAAATGATTTCTCACATAGGACATCATCCTATAGCACAATAGATTAACAGACTGATAAAAGTTAACTGGATTAATTTAGAAACTTTTCTGGAACTGGTTAAACTATTCACTTGAGCTGGTCAAAATATCTCTTTATTCACCTTCGCTCTGCACGTTCTTTCTTTTTGAGGGCAGCATCCAAATTCTGCAATTGCTCTTCGAGCCTGTCGCAAAGTTGCTTCTGCAAGAGAAATGAAGGGCATCAGCATTAAAATAGCCAGAATTGTCCCTTTCTGTAAAGGAAGTCCTGAAATCTGAATTGACTCACATGCTGGCAGGGGGGGCAGAACCATTCCCCGTCTGGAATGATCATGAGCGGAGGCCGCAGACAGGCAGTGTGGTAACCGCTGTCACAGGAATCACACAGGAGGATCTAGGGGAACAGAAATGAGGAGGTAAAAGCAGCACTTCTGACTGTGAGAACAGGAAGATGTTTGGCAGAAGAGTGTCACACCAGCTCGGGATGGTTGGGAAGGCCACAGTGTTTGCAGGGGTCGTCATTAGGTTCATCTTCTGATGAAGAGGTAGAGTCGTCAGAGCTGTTTCGCTCTCGGTTTCGGTTTCTCCTCCTTTTCCTGGTCTTTTCCACCTTATAGTCTTCATCGCTGTCGTCCTCCTCCGTCTCCTCTTCCTCACTCTCGCTCTCCTCGACGACATCATCGTCATCGTCAGAACTTTTCCTTTTACGTCTCATGCGAGACCATGGTTGTCGTTTCCGACGTCTCCCCACCTGTTGAATGATGAGTGACATTATGAATGACCTTCAATTATTAAATCTCTACCACTCAAAAGGTGTTTTTTTTTAATGCAGAATTTTTTCAGCAAGGACCCATTAAATTGACCACAAGTCACAGTAAAGACATTTATAACGCTACAAAAAAAAAAACGAAGAAACCTGAAAATAACAACTTGTTTTCCACCAAAATATTAAGCAGCACAACTGTTTTTAATAAGAAGAAATCTTTCTAAAGCACCAAACCAGCATTTCTGAATGATTTTGAAGGACCATGTGACACTGAAGACTGGATACATGCTGCTAAAAATTCAGCTTTTCCTTACAGAAAAACAAAAAACTATTACATATTAAAATTGAAAACATCTATTTTAAATTGTAATAACATTGCACTATGTTACTGATTTTTTGTTAATTTTGTTATGGCCTATAAATTATACACTATTTTGCCTGAGTAAATGGAAAATAAAACACAAAAAATACAATCAACCATTAAATTGCTACAAGTGAACATAGTCGTCACAACATTACAATGAACAGTATGATGAATTCATATTTATTGAGATTTGCTAAAGAAAAGACACATTTAACTGTTATTAATCATGTTTTAAAAGATTCGATTTTAAGTGATCATTAAAAAAAAAAAAGAATAGCCAAAAATACATTGTATGTCAATTGATTTTTCTTTTATGCTAAAAATCATTAGGATATAAAGTAAAGATTGTGTTCTATGATGATAATTTGTAAATTTCCTACCATAAATACATCTAAACCTAATTTTTGAGTAGTAATATGCATTGCTAAGAACTTCACTTGGAAAACTTTAAAGGTGATTTTCTCGCTATTTTGAATTTTTGGCAGCCTCAGATTTCAGGTTTTCAAATAGTTGTATCTCAGCCAGAAATTGTTCTATACTAACAATCCAAACATCAATGGAAAGCTTATTTATTCAGAAGGTGTATAAATCTCAATTCTAAAAATTGACCCCAATGACTGGTTTTATGGTACAGGGACATATATTTAAGCAGAAAAAAAGAGGTACTCATACCTTTGGTTTTGTTTGGCCATCTGGCTCAGCTTTCCTTGGTTTGCTTGGTATAGAATCCTCATCCTCTTTGTCTTCGTTTTCCTCCTTTTCTTTCTCAGACACAGGAGTCACCTGCTTCCGTTCAACCCTCCTGTCCTGGATCTCCACAGCTTTAGCAGTGGGTCGGCTGATTCTTGGAGATCTCCGCAAGCACCTGCCGTCGGTCACCTCAGACTCTGAATCTCCCCTTACCTCTTCTCTCTGAAGTTCTGCATTTCTCCTGTGTGATGGGATTTTGATCTTCATGCGATTTCCTTCCCGTTGTGCCTTTTCTTCTTGTCCTTCGCCTGTTTTATCCTCATCCTGACTCTCCACAGCTTTCTTTGGAAGCCGTCCCGGTCTTTTACTGCTTTTCACAACAGCAGTGCTTTTTTCTTGAACATCCTCGGAAGCCTCACATTTTTCAGAAGTTGCGTCTTGCTTAGATTGTTTGCTAGAGGTTGTGTTTTGATCCACAGGAACATGCGTTTCCTTCTTACTTGCTGTTGTAGACTCAATTCCCTCCTCAATAGCTGACTGAATTTGATCAGCTTTACTGATCTCTGAATCAATATCCATTGGCTTCTCTTTGCTCCCTTCCTTTGAATCAGGTTCCTTTTCATGTTCTCTATCAGAAGAAGGATTCTCCGAACTGTTGGATTCATCAGGTCGTTCTGTAACTTTAACTTCTTCTGATTTTTTCAATGCAGATTCTTCTGAACTGTTTGCAGCTTCAACCTTTTTATCCTTGTCTTTTGACGTTTCCAAATCCTCTTTTTTATCAGTTTCAGCTGTATCACATTTTTCCTCACGGTTTACTTTCTCTGTGGTTTTTGATGTGCTTGGCTTATTCGTTGAATCAGAAACAGATGGTTTTTCTAGATCACTTGATGCTGGCTTAAAGGATTCAGACTGCTCTTGCTCTTTGTCTTGAGGGTCACCTGTATCCTCAGAAGGTTTAGAGGCAATGGACTCACTTTCTTCATTGGTTGAGAGCTTGTCTCCTTCAGATATACACTGTTTTTCAGTTTTTGAGACAATGGCAGTTGGCTCTTTTTCTGTGGTAGTGTCTGCAGAGCTGTGATGAGGTTTCGTTTCTTCAGTGTATACTGGCTTTTCTGTGCCAGAAAGTGGTTTGATTACTTCACAGGAAGAAGACTCCTCTGTTTTAGTTGATTGGAATGGTTCAGTTTCCATCGACGTGGAAGCAGTCGGATCTGGTTTTTCATGGTCTTTATTGGAGTCTTTGGGAGATTGCCGACTTTCTTCTGTGAGAACTTCATGTGATTCTTCTTCTGCGAGATCTTTCTTGGATTGTTCATTTTTAGGATTTTTCATTGACTTTTCTTCTGATGTCTCTTCTTTCGAGAGATCTTTAATTGACTCTTTTGCTGGCTCATCTTTTGGAAGACTTTGTACCGACTCTTCTCTTACGAAATCTTTTGATGACTCTTTCACTGCTTCTTTTGAGAAGCCTTTTGTTGACTTTTCAATTGATGTGTCTTCTTCTGAGAGACTTTTCGTCGCCAGATCTTTTGTTGGCTCATCTTTTAGGGAAATTTTCACTGACTTGTCTCTTGTAAGATTGTTTGATGATTCTTTGTTTGGGAAATCTTCGGTGTCTTCTTTTGAAAGCTCAATCGTTGACTCCTTGTTTGGGAGATCTTTCATTGATTCTTCTTTTGTTGACTCTCCAGGCAGTTTTGACGTATTAACTTCAGTAGCATCTGTATCATCACTACTGGGAGACTTTCTATTGTCAGTTACGTCTTCAGAACCAGGTGTCTTTTCCGATTGTTCACTTACTGATGAACGCTTTTCTTCTCCAGGGATCTTTTCATGAGATTGAGAGGTTTCAGTTTTTTCTTTGTTCTCTTCTGCAGTGGCGGCACAGGATTCCTCAGATTTCTCCACTTCCATCTGCTCTTCAGCACACAATCTGGTTTCATTTGCGTCCATCTTCTTTTCCATCTGGTCATTCTTTCTTTCCTTTTTGCTCTCTTTGGATTTATCTAAAACAAGAGGGAGTTTCTCAGAATTATTATCTTCTGTGCTTTCTTTTTGAAGACCCTCTGACCCTTTTTGCGTTTCACTCTCAGATGTTGCAAGGTGAGGAACATGGCCATTGATCTTTTCAGGATTCAATCTGCTGTCATCAAAACATGTCAGTGATTCTTTCACGGGAGCGTTTCGTACTCCCATGCTGCTGGTGTCAAAGTCTTCCCTTAGTTTCATTTCCCGCTTTTTCAGGGGGATTTTAGCTTGATGGTCATTTTTCAAAGCTCTTTGAGTCTCTTCTAAAGATTTTCTTTTTACATCCTCTGTCTGTGCTGCATTCTTTGAAGGTGTTGACAAATCCTTGACGTTCTCATACTCATCCTGTGGCTCTTCTTTGATCGATCCAGTAGAGCCGTTTGCCGTCTCCGAATGTTTCTGCAGTTCTTCCTTCACCTTTAAGCCTTTTTCCGACAATGCATCTGTGGTATCTGCATCTTCTTGCTTTGCATTTACCCTCTCCAAGATGTTTTCCTTATTTTCAGATGCAGACAAATCATTTTGTGACTTCTCATCTCTGATCTCCACTGGAATTCAAAAACACAATCAGTAAAAACACTACTCAACTCCTAATTCCAGCTGTGTTCGGTCAATACTTAATATTAATTTGTAGATACCTTCAGCGCCCTCTTTTTTCTTGTCTTCTCCATTCTCTGGGTTCGGACTGTTACTAGATGAGCCCTCCTCCTGATCCTTCTTTACTAAAAGTGCTGGATCAATATGAGTCTTCAGCAGTCCAAGGATTTGAGCCAGGTCGTCTCTATTTCTGCAATGGAAAATAAAGTAGGCTTTTTAATTATTTTTTTGTTATGAAGATGTGGTTTTTATGCCACTGGAAATTGATTGCAGAATGCCTACCTTACTATACACTTCCAGGATGACCCATCCAGATCATCCTGTTCTTCCATATAGACCCTTACATTATTGTCTTGATCAAGCTGGAACCAGTACATGAGGCCATCTTTGTCTCTGCCAATCGGCTGAAGACGCATTTTATCTGGGTCCTCTTCATTGATAGCGGTTTTAAACTTGACATTGTCATCAAACTGGCATTCACACAAGTACTGTTTGAAAAACAGAATATTTTCAAGTTACATTGGGTTAATAAAAGCGGAAATACATTACAAATGCAACAACAGTTTTTACCGATTATGTGAGGCTCAAATGCAACTTCATTTGGAGGTGTGATATTAACAGATATTTCCCATCTTACCTTCAGTATTCCTGTCTTACACTCCACTGTCATCTCTCGATAACCTTTCTTCTCCAGCTCCCATGCCCATGTGGTGTTAAACTCCTGACAGATCTACATAGTAATAAAGAAATCTTATACTGAATAAACACTGTCAGTTGCTCATTGTGCTCACATTCAAGAAATCATTACGAAATAATCCATAATTCACAGCTGTTTCAATGTGATTGTTAAAAGCAGAATGTGCAGTCATCTAATACTTAATTCACTGTTAACGCTGATTTACTCACCTTAATGAGATATTTCTCCCATCTGTCTGCCGACACAGACTTGCCAATTTTCCTTAGTAACTTCACATGAAGATCCACAAGGAGTTTTGGTACTGAGAACATATAGATATTTCAATATTAAAGCAACATGTAACACATACTTACAATTTACACAGCCATAACACATCTTATTAGTTTTTTTGGTTCGCGGTTCTCAAAATGTTGTGACAGTGAATATTTAATTTCTGATTTGTGTATCTGTTCTTTCATCAACATTACTTAACACTAACACATCTGTGTTCTTAAGTGTTTGGTCCAACTTCTTAAGTAGCAACAGTAGGATCATTTATATTCATCAGTGAAAAAAAAAAAAAAATTATATACATATATATATATATATACATATATATATATATATATATATATATATATATATATATATATATATATACATACATATATATATATATATATATATATATATATATATATATATATATAAATAAAGTAATACCAATGCCATTTCAGGATTTAAAAACTCTTTTAGGGCAAACTGGAAATGGTTTTTAACCACTAGTCTGTAACTTATTCATGCACGAACATTACATTTGCATTAGAAATAACGGTGATAAACACCTTCCTGGACATTTAATATTACTGTTGTTCTTGTACCTGCTATAGTCCCCTAGACGTTTTCATATAAATATGTTTATGACTGGCTGAATCTATCTGTCTCTACTATATACCATAGCTGCTATAGTTTCACCCAAAATACCATTACAACTACATTTTCTGTAACTGCAATAAAGTCATACTAAGTGGGATATGACAATTTTAGTTTTAGGTTTTAAACATGTATATATATAAATATATATATATATAGTGATTAGATGGATATAACAGTTCAATAAATCGTGCTTCAGTTCATTTTAAACACACCTGACACGTTTACAATTCAGCAAAACCATCAGAGATACAAATAAAAATGCCTATTGTTAACTATCACCAAAGTTTGACAATCAAAATAATCCCATATTGTCATTTCTCCCTCTCAGCGTCGCGAGCAGGAAGTTTACACGTTCTGCGCATGCGCGCTTTTCACATCGCACTTATTCATGCCAAATTATAATTTCACTATGAATAAACAGACTTATTTAACTCCTCTCAATATGCTTGTAGTTATTTGCAAATACAGGTTATTTTCCATATGTAAAAGGTTGCATATAAACGCAAATAAAGCAGCAATGCGTTTCTGCGCGCTGTGATGAGTAAATAAAGCGCAATAAAAGCTTACTTCGGGGGATACGCCGATATTAACGGCAGAAACGGCGCTTTAGAGGCACAAACGGCGACAAAAACACCGACACCCATGGGTGGAGTAGTAAACGGCAAGTTTAAACGCATGTAAAGTGGCTGTAGAGCAACAATGGAGGAGCGGCTCACCCGCGCTGCTCTCCTGCAGACTGCGCTCCAGCTCCGGGAACGACACCTCCGGCAGGTCCAGCAGAGCTCCATACCGCTCAAGAAACGAGCAGATCACGGCGAAGCTCGGGCATAACTCCGGGGAAGAACCGTCCGCTGCCTCCGAGGCAGACATTATTCCGAACCGAGCCGCTGGAGGACCACAACCTTCCCACAATGCAACGCGACTATGGCAGACACATGGCCCAGAAGCCCTTGCGTCGAAGATACTGAACTGATGTAAACAAACCACGAGCAGCAGCAGAGAGACGGAGAGAGAGGAATAGAAACAAAGGCCCCTAAACCAAACACTTAAAGTGGCACAATATTTATATTACAGATGTTATGTAAAAGCAAGACAAACATGTAGACAAACGAAAGAAACATGAACACATTACACTGCAACAGTGGTAAACTGCACGAGAGAGAGAGAGAGAGATTTTGAAGAAAGAGGACATGAAAGAAATCCAGACAGAGAAATACTAATAGGGATACTATTTGTAATATATCTCCTGTTGTAGTAATAAATAGTGATCAGTAGTTTTTATATTAAAGGATAATAGTGAACACTGATCACTAATAAAGTGAACTCGTGTGTATGAGTACATCTCATTATGCATTCATAATCAGTCCAGGTGAGTTAATGAACTGTTGCAGTAATATTTTACCAGCAGAGGGTGCTGTCAGTTAACTACCGGTATATTTATCACACAGCCGTTTATCATCATAACTTTTGCGTTCCCTCGATTTGCTAAATCGTGCGGAAGATTTATAAATCGAGTGAACGAAATAGTAAATAGAAGGAACGCAATAGTAATCGTGTGCACGTTTTAGTACATTGAGGGAACGAATTACACGATTTAGCCTAATATTTTTTCCTGAATGTCATGTGCGGGGCTCAGTACAATTTAATGTTTTAAAAGAAATATTTTGAGTACAATGTAAAAAGAAGTAAGCTGCAATTACTGTCATAAATAGCTATTTCGTCCTGATATACCACAAACATTTGTTTTGTTGCTATAAAAATTCATGTAGGTTGATTCAGTGTTGTTACAAAATAATTTTGTATTCATTCATTCATTCATTCTACTGTTTCATAACCAATGCCTATTATTTCATAATAAATCCAATGATTTTGCTATTCCTGGTATAAAATAAAAAGTGAAACATCACATTCAAACATTTTTTTTTCTGGCTTATTATTTTATTTGAGTATATTTAAGTATACTTAAGTATATTTATTTATATTATTTCTAAGTAATTTATATTTCTAAGTAAGATTTGAGGCGATAATCAGGACAGAAAATTGTCTGGTTTGGAGAGTACATTCCGTTCTGGTTTAACTTGTGTCAGATTTCCTCATTGAGAATCATGAAGTCAGCACAATTTTTGTTTAGTGGCTTGATGAGATAAGAAAATGAGACTAAATAAGCAATTATGAAAGCTGATGTTTTCTGTTCAAGTCAGTGGAGGTTTAGTATAAATTGTAAGCTTATTTTAAAGACATTTTAAACTTAATATTATTTTGTCATATACCTGTGATGTTCAAATCAATAGAAATGTGATAAATAATGACAGTACAGTAACTGTATTCGGTAAAGCACTATTCTATTTGGAGAATTGGTGTCTAAATCTTATGAATCTTACACCATTAAAGTGGAGCAATTTGGGTGTTGTGTACTGAGGTGGTCCTTTCTTTTCAGTGAATGAGGAGGGCAGAGTCTGCTTAAAACAGCCCATTGGCTGAAGCCAAAATCATTCCAGATGCTGTCTGCCATTTAGCAAGCATTACATAAGTTTATGAGCTTGATATGTAGGTCTGTGAGTCATTAAAATAATAAAAGTTTACAGTGTTTTTTTTTTTACCAAAAATTGTGGACTGACAAAAATGCAGCTATTTCATTGGATCATAGTCTGCTGAGTCATGAAAAGACATGCTGGGAAAGTTTATAATGAGCAATATGAAATTACATGTGACACCTTTGTTGCTTTGTACATATAAACTGAAGCACTTCTGCTTTCTTATAGTTTAACATATGCCTACAGAGTTAAGTGTGTGAGAACATCATATTATGCATTCTCAGCAACAATATAAATACATTAAATAAAAAATAAAATAAATTACATTAAAAAACAAGATTGATAAGGTTTTATTTGTATTTGATGACTATAACTATCCAGTGACATTCACAACCCCAGGCAATTCCTCATTTCTTTCCCTCCCTGTGGTTATTGTCTTTCTTCTTTCTTGGAAACATGCAAATGTTTTCTTGCCATTACAAACACAACAATTTATACTAACAGGAACTTGAACCTAAATACCTTCATACAGTCTCCTGAAATGTTTTGTTAAACAAATGTTAATGTAATATTACATTTACATATTGCATTGCGGATCATTTACTACACATAACCAATTCAAATATGTTATTTTAAAATACGTCTTTGTATTTCACTCTTTAAGGATACATATATACCGATATGAAACTGGTAAAACTAATAGAGTTTTAAAGAAAAAATGTTTGTGGAAAAGAAGGTTAAAACGTGTAATTACACCAAAAAGTAGAACCACAAACAATTTCTCAGCAATATCTGATGGACAACAGCTATATTGTACAGACTTATTGCAATTCTGTGTTGTGGGAAGTTAATTTCTTGATACTTTCAACTGTCTTTAACTATTAAATGTGAAGTTTATTGGTTAAGGAGGCGAAAGTTTTTTGTTTTTTTTTTAATTCCAACATTTATGCGCTATATGTTAAAAAAGCAACAACAACATTATATTAAAAGATGCACAAAAAAGTCTTGGAAGGATATAACTTTGTAGAAGGATATTTAGTCACATGAGTGACTTTCTAAAGTTGATCACCACTGATTTCCATGCAGCCAGCCAGCTGACGCAGCAATAGCCTGCACAGAATGATATGGCATGATGGGACAGCCGTATTAAGAATGACAGGAATACAGAACGCCATTTCTGAAGTCAGCAGTGACGTTAATGTGCAGTGCACCGCCTGTTTGTTGGTTAGGTTAGTGAGTGCACTCCTCTAACACACCTTTTAGGACCTTCAGGGGGTCAAGAAAATCACTAGTGCTACATGATTCAAACACCAGTATTATAAAAACAGTGCATGAAACAATAAATATACTGTACAAAATTAACATATTTGGACATTTTACAATTTTAGATGCAAGTAAGAACAAGTAAGAACAAAAGATCTAGCTTGATGCTGTTTGACATTTGGACATTTTCATGTGTCTTAATTTTTGGTTGACTGTGATAAATGACCACTTATGGAGTTTTGATGAGATACTTGCATACCTTTCCATACACTGATTGTGACCTACTGACCTTTGCTCGAGTACGGAAAAGTTTATTTTTAGATGTGCCTGTGCTTTCCGAGGAAATATTTATTCATACATAAAGCAGGTCTCAGTGGCAGCTGTCTATAGTAGACATGAATTCATGTCTGCATCTGCGTCAGCTTTGGATGTATCCGCTTTCAGTAGAGGATGTCTCTGGCAGGACACAGGGGGTTGTTTACCTCTTTCATAAGCTGAAAGATCACAGGGTACATTGAAGAAACTGGTTCTAACTGGATGCAGACAGCATAGATAGGGCATCAAGTTTGCAGATCAAACAATGTTGAAAACATTCAAGGGATTCCAGTTCTAGACACAAACAAATCATGAAAATACAGAAGGTAACAGTGATGCAAACCCATTCTAAGAGCTCGCAGGTCACTCATTAATACTAATAGACATTAGTGCAGTACCTGCACAAACATGTCTGAGAAGAATATTTTGCTTTATTTTTTTTTTCAACTGATCTTCCCATGTTTACTGCAGCTTTAAGACTGCAGGCCTAGACAGCAAATATTTCTCACCATTTATTGAAAGATGATAATGCCACTGTCACGTAACTGGCCATTTGGCCATTTGTTCAAAGCCATAGTTTAAATAGCAGCCAAATGGTAATGAATGATCATATTAACCAGACTAAAATAAGACTTCTCTTTTTTTGACCCCTTGACACTTTTGGGAGAATCTTAATACAAAAATACATCTATACATATTTATTAATTAATTCATTTTTTATTTTGTAAATATGACCTGGACTTTCTTGAAATTTCGACAAGAATGAGGAGCCTGTATCCTCTCTGAGGGCCTCTGGCTGGTCTAGACCTGATCTGGATTCATCCGGAATACAGAGGTTCCTGATTTACTGTTAGCAGATGCCTTACATTCACTCCCACCACGAGACAAGCACAGATTGGCTGTTAAGAGTCGGCGTTCCCCAAACAACTTATACAACTTTAACAAGTTTGAGGGTGGAGCACCATTTTGGTACATATTGTTGTGGCATGGATGTCAGGTGTATTTATGTAAGGTGTTGGTTTCTATTTATCCGGCAATGACCAAATGATTGGAAAAACCATTGTGCTTTTTATTAACTGGACAGCAACTTTTACTTGAAACACTGATCCCTTCTCTGTAAATAGCAGAAATGAAAATGATAGGTCTAAGCGACAAGCCCCCTGTTTCATAGGATGAACATATAGCCCAAAGAACACTCAGCAGCCAGTGAGAACACACTCAGATTACAGAACAAAATTCCTGCTGGCCACCCTCCAGCGGTGTTTTGGAAAGCAGGGGAAAGGTGACAAAGCAACACGTGTGTGTCTATGAACATCAGTTTTTGTGAATAACTATAGACAAACAATAAAATTAATAATTTTAATTGGAACTGCACAAGACAATTCTGTGACATTGACATGTATAACTAATTAAATTAGCAGTAAACATTCCAAAATGACATGTAACCTATGTGGGTGAATATAAACATACAGTATAGATAGATAGATAGATAGATAGATAGATAGATAGATAGATAGATAGATAGATAGATAGATAGATAGATAGACAGATATAATTTATATGTAACATATTTTAAAATAAATATATAATATATAATTTGTATTAAAAATATATAATTTGTTTATTTTTCTTAAATTTAAAACAATTAACATTAAAAATGAACATAAATGTTTAAGAATGTTAAATATATAATACTTTAATATATTTCTATTGTTTTTATTGATATGTGTGTAAATTTCATATAGAGGGCAGACAACGACCCTGTCAGTGACAACAAGTAAACAAGTGTGCACGTTCTCCCGCCACACAGAGTTAAAATTAGAGTCATGTGTGATGAAAGGAATACATGGGACTGGCTGCAACCGGAACACGCACATATAAATTCAGGTTTGACAGACCGGTTCCACCATACTCAGGTGGAAAACACACTTGCTGGATTAAACCCAGGATGAAAATAATTATTTAGTTTTCCGTCAGAACAATTTGGACTAACAATTTCATATTACCAGAAGGTTGGTGATGTATTTTATTATATTTTGCCAAATGTTGTATGCTGATATGTTTCTGGGTGCCCAGAATTTAAGTAACGAGAGATACATAATATCTGTAATGTTGTACTGTATTGTTACATACGATATAGTATGCTGATTTTTGTATCTATAGATATCCATTGCTGAAATTACGAGAAATATTGAGTTAACAGTCATGCTTTTGCTTTATCTATAACCTCAAATCACAGATGATTTGCATTGATCCTGAATGTTTCTCTGTAGTGTTGTGCTGCTGGAATGCTGCTTTGGGACACTGAGCCACAAGTTTTTATGGCCAAAGGTGTTGAAACATTTAAAATAAAAGACAAGATAGTTATTACCTTGGAAGAAACTTGATCTTGAATCAGCGGTTTGTTGAGGTAAATCGAAGCCTAAATATTTGTTTTCAATTATTGGGTCTGAATCAAGATAGTTAATTTGCAATGATGAATCTTAACCAGTTTTGGTCTGCTTCTTATTCTCCCTCAGGTACGGAAAACAAGAAGTGCTAGATTAAAAAAAAAAAAAGTTCCTTTCAGAAGCACAGAAAAAATGGTTGGAATCAAACCTGCCGACCTGCCACCAACTGCTGCTATCAAGTTTTTTGGAGCTGGTACAGCGGCATGTTTTGCCGATCTGATCACTTTCCCACTAGACACAGCAAAAGTGAGACTTCAGGTGAGTACTTATGTTTATGATTTATATAATTGTAATAATACTAATATATAAACTGTATATGCAAAAAGCGTGGCATAAAGAAAATAATTTTTGGTGCCATTAAGAGTTGTTTAAAATGTGTTTGCACTGTACCTGAAACAAACAATTAACTACACAAATAGCATATTTTGCATATCATTCATCCGTCTTATTTCAGATCCAGGGAGAGTCTACAGCTGCTTCAGGGTCAGCTGTGGTGAAATATCATGGAGTATTTGGCACCATCAACACAATGGTGCGTACAGAGGGTGCGAGGAGTCTGTACAATGGCCTGGTGGCAGGACTGCAACGACAAATGAGCTTTGCATCTGTTCGTATCGGTCTTTATGACTCAATGAAGCAATTCTACACCAGAGGATCTGAGAGTAAGTATCAAACTGGTGGTTTGAATAGAGACGGAAATGATAGTGGTGACACTGATCCTTGCACTCTGCTCTTTTCTTCTCAGATGCAAATATTGTTACTCGCCTAATGGCTGGCTGCACCACTGGTGCCATGGCTGTCGCGTTTGCACAGCCCACAGATGTTGTAAAAGTGCGTTTTCAGGCTCAAGTGCGTGAATCTGACGGATTAAAGAGATACAATGGCACAATGGATGCATACCGGACTATTGCACGTGATGAGGGTGTTCGAGGGCTTTGGAAGGGTGAGCGAGAGTTCTTAAAAAGGAATATTTCACCTTCCTAAAAAAATCTATAATAATTTACTCACCCTCATTTTTAAACCTTTATTTTAATTCCAAAACTGCATGACTTTCTAAAATAATAATGAAATAGCACTGTCCAAAGCAACAACAGACCCCCACTGACTTTCATTGTATGAATAAAAATACAAAATATCTTCTTTTTAGTTACACAGAAGAAATATAAGTTTTGGGGAAACATGAGGGTGTGTAAATTATCATTTTTTGTGCACTGGCCCTTTAAATTCAACTTTCACATGCTATTCTAAGTGAATGTGTTCTGGTTGAGATAAACATGCATGTGTTTCTCTATTTTAGGCTGCATGCCAAACATCACAAGGAATGCGATTGTAAACTGCGCCGAGCTGGTCACTTACGACATTATCAAGGAACTCATATTAAAATATGACCTCATGACAGGTATGAAACCTACGAACCCTATGCTTTTATTGTGGCTTTTTGTATGTTCTTGTTGTCTAACACATATGTCCTCATTAGATAACCTACCCTGCCACTTTACCGCTGCATTTGGAGCTGGTTTCTGCACCACGATTGTGGCGTCTCCAGTAGATGTAGTTAAGACCCGCTTCATGAACTCAACTGCAAGCCAGTACAGAAGTGCACTAAACTGTGCCCTCACTATGCTGACCAAAGAGGGACCAAAAGCTTTCTATAAGGGGTAAGACAAATATGCTATGAACAAACTATAATTTGTATAGAACAAGATACAAAGTCTTATTTTCAGTATCATAAATGTGTTATCTTGATCTTCGCCAACAGCTTTGTGCCCTCCTTCCTACGCTTGGGATCCTGGAACATTGTGATGTTTGTCTCCTATGAGCAAATCAAGAGAGGTCTGACTAGAATGCAGAGCTCATGGGAGTCACCTTTCTGAATGGACATTGTCAACATCTTCTGATTTAGATTAAACAGAATGAAAATATAAGTCAAGTCCTCTGTCATGAGAACGAAGGGATTTTCGGGTTAAGTCTTATCACTGAAAAAGGCTGCAACTTGTTAAGGCCAAAGGTCAAGTTTATCGAAAATGAAAGATGAGCTGCCAAAAATTATTAGACGCATGAGTGAGAAAGCAAATGCAGATATGCCTTAGTTACAATGTCATTCTACAATGAAGATATATGTCATTTTTTATGTAAATACTTTTAAATATGTCATTAAATGGGTCCATAGCTCTAATGAATGAATTTATATTTATACTATAATTTGGAAACTGTACATTTTTGAAAAATAAAACTTTTTTAATGATATATCTGTTTCCTTGAATGAGGTCTAAATTGTTTTAAGCTTCAAACCAGGTACATGCAACTCATTAAGATCACATGCATTTGTCTCCCCTAAAGTCTTTGAATCAATCAATGATCTAATCAACTGAGAGCCTGACACCCAGAGGGTAACTTTAATACAAATGGCATTCACATGACAAAGGAACTGAAAGTGGTTTCAAACTGCTCTCATGCTGACCTAGTAAAAGACAGACAAACAAAATCTTCGTTAGAATGAAGCTGTGAATTGCAATGTGCCAAATTAACATTAAGACAAATGCAAATCTGCGAAGTGTGAATGACAAAAAGCACTCACATGTGTCAGGATACCGAGGATGTGTGATAGAAGAGATGCCTGATGCTCTCTGAAGACTGTTGTGCACACGTGAACCTTGAAATTAAGAGTCACACAATAATACGCAGCAGTGTGCCGTTCATGAAGCATGTGTGTCACTGTGTGTTTTTAACACAATTAGCTTTTTTGCCTTGAAGTCGAACCTTGTCTATTACAGTTCTGTGTTAACATATCTATGTGAAACTTAAATAGCAGGTCTTTCTGCTTAAAGTAGTGAAATGATGTTCAGTTCATGTATGTAATATAATTGGTCATTCAGTTATAAATGTAATATGACAAATTCATTGACAAATATCAAAAACAGCTTCTGCAACAACATATTTGCATCAATTATCAATCCATGTGAAAAAGCAAATCCAGCAGATGTGCCTTTAAAAGAGGGAGAAAGTCATTTTTATGAATAACATATGTGCACATACTACACATTCAGAGTGACTCAGCATTTCGGTCAAATTGGGGAGACTGGGGCTAATTGTCAGACTTTTCTCAAATTTATAAAGACAAATTTGTTTTTGTTTTTAAAAAGTAAACTACATGTGTATAAGCATTGCCTACCTTAAAGTATTGGTATGTTGTCATTACATAAGTTGTCACAATAGAAATGCCTTTCAAAATATTTTAAAGAGTAAATAATTCTGAAATACAAATCAACACCAGACCTCTATAACTCAACAAGTTTGAACAAGAGAAAATACAAAAGATATTATTATTAATATTAGTATTTTCTTGTACTAGTTGGTGAACGTTTAGCAGCATTTACCTGCACATTTTTAAACATAAACCGGAAACAATGAAAGTTCAAATTTGGAAAACGGGTTTCATGTTTTATCAGTAAAGTCGGTAGAGGCGTTAATTTATGCGCTGAATGTCGCGTCACGAGTGTCACGTGACTCCTCGAAGGTGTTTAAAAGGCTCGCCGCTGCGTTCGATCCAGAACAGACAGAGCACCTGCGGGTTTTAACTGTTTACATTCCGAGGGAGATAGTTTTCGCTAGTAAACACTTTTCTTCGCAGACACTTTATACATTTTTGTTTAATGTGAGTATTGTGACCTTAAACGTCATTAAGTAATAGACTTTCTTCTTTACTTTAAGTTGTTTTGTTGAATGATTAAATGTAATGCAGAGCTGTATGTAACGCGAAAATATTCTTGTTTTGCAGACTTTGGAGTATGTTTTTGATTTGTACTGGTTTTAAAAGTTTCTCTATGGAACACCGTGGCACCAAAATTCAAGTTGAAAGTCATTTCAACCAGAGAGATACTTTTAGAGAATCTTGAAGTTCTCATCCAAAACGGTTGGTACAAAAAGTTTCGTAAAAGCGTTTATTCACTTGTTTTAACCTATACGGTTAATACAGTTGATATAATATTATGCCGGCATAACATAAATCGCCTTTTGTGTATATCCGCACTTCCTGTATTGAAGCTCCTTTGTGTGGTAGAAAGCGAACAAAGCGGCACAAGATGTAAACAGGATGGTGACGTCAGCGTATAGATTAACACGTCAGAGAGAACATGATGTTCCTTTTTGTTTGTTGACTTTACTGAACCTTTACATTTGCATATAATGGTCCCACCCCAAATTACTAACCTTTGTTTAATGAAACTAAGGAATTGAATGCAAACCATAAGCTTCAAAAGAAAGTAATCATTGTGTCTTCCTAATCCAGGTTAGGGTGGAGTTCACCTATCTTGTGTTCACTTCATTGGTTTTCAACACATTCTGTTTCAACTTTACATTCCTGTGATTCCAACTGCAATTCATCATGGTTGGATTCAGAGCTGGTGATGTGCCTCCTACAGCCACTGTGAAGTTTATTGGTGCAGGAACTGCAGCCTGCATTGCAGACCTCTTCACATTTCCATTGGACACCGCAAAAGTTAGACTTCAGGTGAGTCTTTGTAGAATTTGAGTACTTCGTTTAAATGACAAATTTTTACTTCTGTGACAGCTGAGCCAGCAGTTGAGTCTGGAGACAACAGATGCGTGTGATGACTTGACCCAGATCAACTTGCATCAACAAAAACTAACCTTTTGATTTCAGGTGGAGTGTTTAAAGTCAAACCTATACTGACATCAGCTTTATCTATCTCTCTTGACTCTTTACACTAGCAACGTAAGCAGGTCCAGGCCTTGATGATTGTCCTTGCTGACCCAGGATCACTATGGACCCTTTTAACCTGAAGATGCTGCTTCCCTCCCCTGTGATTCTGTAAAGTATCTCCATCCTCCTTTTGTTCTGTACAGATTCAGGGGGAGACCATAAGTCCCGTGAACACAGGCCATGGTCCAGTGAAATATCGTGGAGTGTTTGGCACGATCAGCACCATGGTGCGTGTCGAGGGGCCGCGCAGTCTCTACAGCGGATTGGTTGCGGGACTGCAGCGTCAGATGAGCTTTGCCTCTGTACGCATCGGCCTCTATGATTCCGTCAAGCAGTTTTACACCAAAGGCTCAGATCGTAAGTTGCCAAATGCTTGTATACAGGGAAGATTGCAAGACCTTTCATATTCATGCCATTCAATACATAATTTTCCTTAGACGTTGGGATTGGCAGTCGGCTGATGGCTGGGTGTACGACCGGAGCCATGGCAGTGGCTCTGGCCCAACCCACCGATGTGGTGAAGGTACGATTTCAGGCTCAGATCAGCGCTGGTGCCAATAAACGTTACCATGGTACTATGGATGCATATCGGACCATTGCAAAGGAAGAGGGGTTTCGTGGTTTGTGGAAAGGTGAGCCTGGACCAACTTGGGATGATAAAAATAAAGATAAGATCGAAGTTAATTTGGTTATAATATTAATAACTCCCTTTTTTTTTTTTTTGTAAAAAGGGAGTCAAAATGCATTGTACTAATTTACGGTTCATTTATATTATATTGAAAACTTTATTTGTGTATTATGTTGTCATCACCATGCTCTCCTTTATAATCTAATCTATACTTTTTAGGAACTGGCCCAAACATCACCCGCAATGCCATAGTAAACTGCACTGAGCTGGTGACCTATGATCTCATCAAAGATGCACTTCTAAAATCATCGCTGATGACCGGTAAGAAGAGACTGCAAAAAAGTGATTGCAAACCTAAGTGTCAGACGGTGACAGAAATATTTATAGCTGTTTTTCTTCACAGATGATCTTCCCTGCCACTTCACATCTGCATTTGGAGCTGGTTTCTGCACCACAGTTATTGCTTCTCCTGTTGATGTTGTGAAGACAAGATACATGAACTCCGCCCCGGGCCAGTACAGCAGTGCCCTCAACTGTGCTGTAGCCATGCTGACTAAAGAGGGACCAAAGGCTTTTTACAAGGGGTCAGCTCTATTTACCCACTATAGCTTTGCTGTAATGATTTGAGGATGAATGTTGAACTGACATCTGTTTGTTCTCTTTAGATTCATGCCATCGTTCCTGAGGCTGGGCTCCTGGAATGTGGTTATGTTTGTCACCTATGAACAGCTGAAACGGGCCATGATGGCAGCACGCCATAACTGGGCCACTCCTCTTTAGGTAGCTAGTGCAGTTAGTTGAGCATTGGTGATGTGGTTCTGACTATCTTTTTTTTTTTTTTTTTTTTTTTTTTTTTTTTTTTTTAAGGTTTTCGGTAAGAACTGTTTACATGTCCATTAAACTTGATTTTTGAATTTTACTCTTGTGACTTTCTTGTGCTAAAAATGAGTCCCTCAACACCAATTTCAAATTAAAGTATTTTGAGTTGAAACGTATTTAATGTTTGTATTCATGACCGACTGGACTTTAAGATGCCTGAATGAGTTTGGATGAGAGGGCTTGTTTTAAAAGCCTTTTCTTCTCAGGTGAGAGCTTCTCTGGGAATTGTGTAATGAAGCGCATGATCAGGTCCCCTCTCTTGGACTGGTTGTTGGCTAGTGGCATTCCTTCCCCAGTCACAATTTTGGTGTACTGAGGGCTATAATATAAAGAAAAAACTATGACATTTTCATTAAGAAAACTACAGCGTTTTGTTGAATGACATTGAAGTATTTATTTGACCAATGTCAAAGAGGGAAGGAAATGGTTACTCACTGCACAATGTCATTGATGGGGATGTTGAGAAGCCTGCCATCTAGTGTCTCAACTTCTACTGAGAAACCAGTCAAAGCCTGCAGAGTTACCACAAATGTTTATTCAAAATTATATTAAACTAAAACAATGATTCAATTCAAGTGTTTGCTTTAGAGTGGAGCAGGTAATTTTTTAAAGTCCTATTGGTCCGATTGAAAACCCTATCACATATTCCGCATGAAAACTAGACCAAAAAAGGAAAATCTGTTTGGTCATAAGCTATTTATCTACATGAAATATATTTTTTGCTTTAACTTTTTTTTCTACCTTCTCAAGAGAAATGTGTGCTGTGTAGTACAGATCATCATTTTGGCGAACAAAGCGTGGATGATGCTTTTGGCGTATGACAAAAACAATATCTGCTGGGATGTTGTTTGGTCCCTGTGGAGAAAAAAAACCTTACATTCTGAGATGACTAAGATCAATTTAAAAACACAGTGAAATAAAATTGTGTTTAGCCATACCTGGTCTCCCTCTTTTGGAAATGTGATCCGCGTCCCTTCATTCCATCCTGCTTTTACAGTGAAGGTTAAAATTTTATCCCTGATGCTGGATGTGTGTCCATCTTCATTCATGACCTATATGAAACACATCTCTGAAATAAATTTCTCATGAGTCCAAATTATGGTATTTGTACACCTGCATGCAGAACTTACCCTACGGGATATCTTAATTTTTTTAGTGCATCCATAAAAAAGGTCCTCCAAGGCGAGGTGAAGGTCTCTCTCTATTGGTGGATCCTGTAGCTTTTCTTTTTGTCCACGCAAGCTCTTAAGAGCTGTGTTGTCCTCACTGCCATCATTGGTGAAAAAATCTATGACACATTACTAATAAGAGCTGGGGTTCTTCAAAACACCAAGACGGTATTACCTTATTCATTTAAGACTTAATTGCACCACACTATCTTTTGAAATCTACATTCAGGAAATTATACAAGAAGGTCATTCATAGAAGAAACAAAAATACAGCCTTTTCATCCAATAAAAATAACCTGCAAAAGGATTATCTCCTCCAAAAAACTGTCTGAATGTTTCATCGGCATTTCCATGGTACACATATCCCGATGACCAGGCGCCATTCACTCCCAGCTCAGACGGGATCCCTCCTTTTAAACCCTCCTCTCCAAACTTATCATATGTGGCCTTTTTACGTGCTACATTGGATAAAAAAAAAAAAACAGAAACACAGTGACCAGCTTACCAGGATAAAACTGAGGGCTCAACTTTGTGACATTTGTAGGTCTGTCTGGGGTGCTGTTTCCTTTACAGAAATGGTACAGTCATAGGATGAGATAGTAATAGGCCTACTTTAATCCAAGTATATATGAAAAATAATAATTAATTACGAATATTTTTTCCATAGTACCTACAAGAATACCATTTCAGCAAGAATGTTCCCTTTTTGGGTTCACATTCTTTTAATGTGACAACAATACGAACTTCTACACAGCGTTCTCTAAAGGATATGTAAGGTTTTCTCTTTATAGCTGATTACAAACTATTCTTGCCCGAACTTTCTAGGAACCAAAAATGTTGGAAAACATTACCGTTACAATATCAAACCGTCTATAGTAAGCATTGCAACGCTGTGTCGCATATTCAAGAGCTGTTGTGGGGTTGTTTTGTGTATTTTATTTTAAGTTTGTTTTTAATAATTTGTCTTGTGAACTCACGTTCGCTTAGCACGTCATACGCCTCCGCGAGCAGAGTGAAGCGCTCGGCGCCGCGAGCGTGGCTGCTGCTGCGCGGGTGATGCTTCAGCGCGAGCCGCCGGTAGCTGATACACAAATAAAACGTCCTCAAAATGATAATATACCATATCGTTTTCTGCTTTTAATTAAGTGTATACCACTGATCTATATATATATATATATATATATATATATATATATATATATATATATATATATATATATATATATATATATATATATATATAACTATATTCTATATTATAGATCAGTGGTGTATACACATAATACTACTTAGAAACAAAACAAATAGTAACTTACGCCTTCTTTATGTCAGCATCAGTGGCGTTGCGGTTTATTTCCAAAACAGCGTAATAGTCTCTTCCCATGGCCTGGTTATTTAACTCAATCTTTACACTCTAACTGTATTGACGCACAAATGCAAAGCCGAATTTCCTAAGCAGGAATGAACTTTATTGTGCCCTTTCTGATGAGTTAGTTTACTGTTGTCAAAAAAGTTGCTATGGAAACGGAGCCTGGAACTCTGGGAAATGCGTTTTTTTCAGATCAGTGGTCCTTCTAAAATTAGAACACTGCCAATAATAGTGATGTGATATATATAGAGGATTCATTTAAACTAGTGCTGTTAAACGATTAGTCGCGTCCAAAATAAAGGTTTTTGTTATATAAATGCAAACACATGCATGTATATATTTAAAAAAATATGTTTATATAATTTCTAATATAAATCATATGAATATACATATACATTCAAAATATATACTGTGTGTGCTTTATATATACATAATAAATATACACAGTGCGCACACATATTTTATGTAAACAAAAACGTATTTAAACACTCCTCAAATTACTGTTATTGCTTTCAAAAGAAAATAAAAATGACTAAATATGGAAAACATTCATGGGGTAGTATATTGCTTCACAAACTCATTACAACACATGATGTAGAAAACTGTCTGACACTTGTTATTTCACATGAAATTAAAAAAAAAAATTTTTTTTATTAATTATTAATTTTTGCAAGAAGTCCCTCAAGCTCAGGTCTTGTCTTGAACCGGGCTTGAAAATCTGTATCCGAGTGCTAGGGGAAAAAAATAAATTAATTAAGCCTAACAATTACCATACAAGTTTATGGAAGTGTCAAATGCAGCCAGAAAGATTTAAACTAAACATAATAAGTCAATAAGTGTAAAGTGTAATTTTCTAACCTGCTTTACACAGAATCGGACCCCCTCAGGCTGGTTCTTCAGAACAACGTCCATAAATATGGGAAAAAGTGTTGCCTTCATTTCACTGATCTATAACAACACACCACCAAGAAATCGGTTATAGCTACATGACCCCAGTATCAATTACAATCAATCATACAATTTAGTAATGTATTCATACGCCCAAACACGAACTCAAAGCATTCACCTGAACAATACGCTCATGGGTTTTCAGGACTGCATCTACATACATCTTAGTGCCTTGCTCCTGCATCACCATGACCTCTGTGCTTTTCGTAGGCCGGGCATAGCTTTCAAACATAAATGAGATCATTAATTTCACCACTTCCTAATAATATTAATAAGATGTACAATTAAACTGATTAAAACAATTATAAATTAATTCAACTACAATAAATAATTTCTCTCTGTCCCACCTTTCATCGACTTTGATGTCCAAATGATTGCAGAGATTGTGGATGTACTGGGAATAATGTTCCACTAGAGTCATGTCATAACCGGAGACACACATTAAACACACCAAACTCAGTTGCCGTTGCCGCTTTGATTTGCTTCGCCTGAACTCTGTCCTTCTTCTTCTTTGGCTGAAAGAATATAAATAATTTAGAACATGTTATTAACTGGCAGTGAAAACAATTATACAGATTTGTACATTGTACATTATAACAAATTTGTTCGTTACAACATTTATACATTGTTCCTGTGGCTCATTGGTAGAGCATTGCATTAGAAGCGCAAAATGCTGTGGTTTCAATTCCCAGAGAACACACATACTGATTAAAAAAATTGTATGGCCTGGATAAAAGCGCCTGCTAAATGCATAAAATGAAAAAAAAATTTTTTAATAATGGACAAATCTTTAGGTCTTACCAATACTTTTGGAAGAAGATGTCGGTATTTTCCAATACCATGTGTGGGCATTGATCTATACTGTCTGTTAGTCAATAATACACCTGTTTAGACAGAAAAACATCACTTGATTACTGTCAGTTACCTATACATGTACACACATACATATATGAAAATGAAACATATAACAGATTCTCTTACCCAAAGGCATCTGTGTAGTTAACACCTGACTTCTGTGACATTAGAGAGAAAAAAAAAAACACTGATTCATTGTAAAACATCACTTTAATATATATGTAGATAGATAGATAGATATCAAAGATTAATGTAGCATATATAAAAATAAAATGAGACTTACTGAACCGATGATGCTGCACACAACAGCGCCCGTGTGTTCTGCAACAATAAAACCTGAAACAAAAGATTTGCACAAACCAAAAATATGATTATAAATACAGCAAACTTACAAAAATATATAATACACTTATATCTGCTCTTCTTCTACGACCTTGGGCATGTATCACTGCAAAACATCAACAACTTAGAATGCCATACTCTAAATACTGCACCTTGTTCAGTAAAGTGTTCATTGTTTCACGCTAATATTTTAATTCAGCGATAAAGTTTGAAGAGAAGTAGCCAAAACCTGTAGATATGACTCCAAGAGGCGCATCAACGTCAATGCATGTACTGCACATAGACAGTAAGTACTGCACCGATCTTCTTCACGGACTTCAGCAGGTGAATGAACGCTCGCTCGGTGCATTGTTGCCACCTGCTGGAGCAGAAGCGTCACAGAGTTTGCGATTAAAACCTGTTTTGTTTGTTTTAGCATTTAATACGTTATTACTGTTTTTGCTGAAATATTAATTAGAAAAACAAAATTCACAAAATTGTCTTAATATCAACCTATTCTACACTAGGCACTTGAAATTATCATAAACAAACTCGAACACAGAAAGCAAGCATTAGTGTAATTTATCTTGTATTTGCGCACAATTGCATTATATCTTAAAATCGGCAGCGACAGAGTTATTAAATCCTTGCAAACTCCTAATTTGCACAGTTCAAGGGTTAATGGAATGCGATGATGCAGTGCAGTGACATGGCAGTGACGTGGCGATTGCAAAGCTCAATCTAACCTGTTTGGTGTCCCGCCTCGTTTCCATAGACAACATTTACATAAATAACAATTTAACTTTCATGAGCAAATACATTTTAAGAACTCAAAATCATAGATCACATTTGAACACGGATGCGCATTAAACAATTCAGCGAGCTTGTTCAATTTACATATTATTAAGAAAAGACATCACATGAAATATAACGCTCAAAAAATAATAAATCATATGACGAATGGTAATGACATGACAATAGTTTCAGTGTGACCTAATTAATTATCCACCACTGTGTTAGACAAGAACAACATATTGAATGGACGCATTTATAGTTTTCTCTCAAATTCTATAGGCTGAGCTGAGCTGTCAATCACGCCTCTGTGAGAGTCACGTTAGGTTAGGTTGCGGCGTAGAACTGGGCCTGGATAGGCGTAAAGTAAAGTCTCGAACCGACCTGAATTGGAGGAATAGGGATAACGTTACTGGAGGATTTATTTTATTTTCTTAAGACTATTTTAATAGTTATAGCAACACATTCACACGCACATTAGACCCAGCGGAACCGGCAGCATGTCTGCAACAGGAGATTTCGGCAACCCACTCCGCAAATTCAAGCTGGTGTTTCTGGGAGAACAGAGCGGTGAGATTCGAACCGAGCCTACTGGACCTGCTCCAGTCTCTCTTTCTTCATGAGTGTGTGTTTGTATATATGACAGTTTGAATTTCTGCTTACATATCTGTGTGTGTTTGTAACATTATGAGTGAATGTGTGTATCTTGAATGAATGTATCGTATTGCAAAATATATATACTACTTTTTATTAATTTATGTAATACGTGTGTGTGTGTGTGTGTGTGTGTGTGTGTGTGTGTGTGTGTGTGTGTGTGTGTGTGTATATATATATGTGTATATATATATGTGTATATATGTATGTATATATGTATATATAAATATATATATATATATATGTGTGTGTGTGTGTGTGTGTGTGTGGGTAAGATAGAAGTATTACAAAATATATTGCTAGATGGTAGATTCTGGAATAAATATTATGGAGAAAATTTTTTTTATGTATTATTCTGTAGTACAATATAATCTGACCTTTTTTGTGCCAAATATCCATATTTTGTTATACTTTTGATAATTTGCTCACAAATATAGTGAAACCCTGTCCAAAACCAACTTGTGTTTTGAAGCCTTCATACATCAGCCAAAACTATAAATATCTCATAAACAGCGGCTAGGTTACTATAAAGTCTGGTCTTGAACTTGTTTTCATAGTGTATTTTTGTCTGTCTCCTGTGTGAACAAGATATTCACATGCATGACTCTGCTTTTCTGACATACTTAAGTTATGTGGATCTTCTAACTATTGAACACTCAAGTTTCAAATGGTGTTAGGCTACTGAAAAAATTACTGGCCCCAGAATTCAACAGTATGGCGGAGTTCTATGTAAATCAAGATAAAGCATAAACAAAGATCATTTGGCTTTTTAAAATTTTTTAAACTTTAGTTAAACTAGATGTGTAAAAACAGATTTTGGGGGTTTCTAATTTAAGTAAACAATGCAAATATTCAAACTGTTTGCATATATTTACATAGATACTGATGCATGTGTTCATTTCACATGCAGTCTTTAAATATATTTTATCTTATGTTTCATTCATGTGAGAAGAATCTGAAGTGAATCCGCAATGAATGTGGACAGATTTTTGCTTTCATGTAGACATTTGCTTCAGTCAGTTTTTTTAAAAGTTGTGATTTTGGAAAGAAATCTATTAACATGACAGCATCAAATGTTAAGTGTCTCAAAGGATGGATACACATGACATGGACATTTTATTTGTGTCCCTGGATGGATCTGTTCCTTCTAGGAAAATCTATTGACATTAAAAGTGCTGATTACTAATGCAGAAATGTCTCTGAATAAGAGTTGGCATACAGGTCACAACTTCACAATGATGTTATAAAGATATGTAATGTTTTGATAGTAACCAGTTAATTTCTCATTTGATTTTGCAGTGGGAAAGACATCTTTAATTACCAGATTTATGTATGACAGTTTCGATAATACCTACCAGGTGAGTGAATATTTTTTCAGACTCATTCTGCAACTTTACACAATGCATGAAATATTCTTTGAACTGGATGTTTCTGCATAAAGTAGTGTATTTTGTCCTGAAAATTTAGTTTCCTTGCTTTTAATTTTCAGGCCACGATAGGAATCGATTTCTTGTCAAAAACAATGTATCTTGAGGACAGAACAGTAAGTAAAATCTTTTTCTTTTTTTTCTAACAGTAAATGCACATGCCTTTCAGTATTTAATTTTTTTTTACTAAATTGCAGGAACATATTAGTTTTGTATAATAATTTTACCGGTGTGTAAATGTCAGGGATGCTATTTATTGATGACATTGGTTTACATTGCATGTTATGTCATTTTTAAAAACATTTTTAAGTCCGCTAACATTGCTATATTTATACTGTTGTAAAACAATGCTGTTACATTGTGTTAATTTTCTTTCAATTATATTATTATTATTATAATTAATTTAATTTATAAAACTGAGTTTACCATGAACTTTGCTGATATGGTGTTGAATAAATGATGGAATCAATAATTATGATTGTAATGCATTCTACATTAAATGTACTTGAATTTAAGTATGCCTATTATTATAGAAAATACTTTTATATTGATTTGACAAATCAATATTTGGTTCTTCTAATGACATATTATGATTGCATTATGCATGAAATTAATTGTACATCACATTGTTCTTCTTGTGAAGCCCTAGTATTTTTATTTTATTTGTTGAACATTAATGTAAACATTTATATTGTGATGTGTCTGTAAAAACCCAACACAAACCGCACCGTGAGAAACTCCTGTGCCCCTTTCCTTTAGTGTGTCCCTTATTTGTTTACATGTGTATGTTTCCTCGTGTAAAGAATTGTTTAGTTTTTTTTTTTTTTGCATGGGAAGGTTTTTCTCTGAAGATCTGCAGTCTGGATAACATAACCCAACCCTTAACCTGTCCTAACATGAGCCCATCCGAAGACTTAAAACTTAACCCTTAACTTTAATCCGTTCCCTAGCCCAAATCCTGACCTCGAAGTCCTTTCAGTCCACTTTGCTTTTTCTTATTCCTTACATTTCATTCCACTCTTTTTTTTTAATCTATCATTTTTCCTTTTGAATGTTACATTTTCCCCCTTTTTTCCTTTATTCTCCTTTTTTTTCTTTTGTTTGTTTTCCATTCACACAGATCAGGCTGCAGCTTTGGGACACAGCGGGACAGGAGCGTTTCCGTAGCCTCATTCCCAGTTACATCAGAGACTCTGCTGCTGCTGTTGTAGTTTACGACATCACAAGTAGGTATCTGAGACCCGCACTGCGTCCAGTTCCCCTCTTCTTACCTCTTCCCCTTTCTCCCCCACTCTCTCTCTCTCTCTCTCTCTCTCTCTCTCTCTCTCTGCTGGATCTCTGGTGCTAAAATATTTGGCCAGGTGCGGCTGCAGCTTTGGGACACAGCAGGACAGGAGCGTTTCCGCAGTCTGATTCCCAGCTATATCCGGGACTCTACGGTTGCTGTGGTAGTCTATGACATCACAAGTGAGTGTGGATCCTAGGCCGGGGAACTTAAGGAAGAGGAAAGCTATCTGTCATCTCAGCGCAGCCTCTCTTTTTCTGTTACACCATATTTGTTTTTATGTCATTTCATTCTCTTTGTCTTCTTTTTATGGCTTGTTTTTAGTTTTGCAATTGCAATTCAGTCTTAAGAACTGAGAGCACATAATTTGTTTTGTATGTATTTACATTTAAAGGTTAACAGATCTTTGTGTCACTGTAGCTGCTAATAAAACAATAAAAAGACATGAAATATATAAAGACAAAAATTCCATATATTTTTAAAAAGAATAGATGGCGGCTGTGGTCAGAAGTTAATTATACATCCTCAGTACTCAAAAGTAAGTTCCTACTAACAATTTCACTAGTCTATCCAGTTTTTTTTTTAAACCATTATTTTTAGCAATGCATTTTTATATATGCTAAAAATTTTGTTTTCTTAATTCTTTGGTTCACTTAAAAAATATTTGAATTATTTATAAAATGAATATGCATTCATTGACCATTTTACAGACTGATGAAATGTAGTTGATGTAGATGAGAGATAATTTGTCTATTTCTTTTCAGATTAACTCTTTCTGCAGACCACGTTCCTGTGACAGATTCATGAGCACAGAGACACTTCCAGCTTTAGAACTTTCTCCTTTCTTTCCTCTTATTTTTATCCCTGTTTGTTTGTTTTTTTCTGTCTTTGAGTTGTCTCTCCGTTTATGATCCTGGGATTCCCTCTGATAGACCCCTGAGGCTCATCCTGATTATTAACCCAGTGTTTCTGAAATACCCCGACAGATGTCAACTCGTTCCAGCAGACCACCAAATGGATTGATGATGTCAGAACGGAAAGAGGAAGTGATGTCATAATCATGCTGGTGGGAAACAAAACAGACCTTGCAGATAAAAGGTATGTTCAAATAGTTGCGTTTGTTACACTATTAAATTGTGTTCAGCCAGTATATATTATTATTTTACAGTATTACTGTTTTTTGATCAAATAAATGTAGCATTGTTCAGAATAAGAGACTTGAAAAAAAAAAAAAAAAAATCTTACAGCCCCCAAACCTTTGCTTAAGGTATTGTGTGTGCACAAAATTGCTGCAATTAAATTGTATTTTATGCAATATTTACATAAAATTTACTAAAGTACCAGAAATGTATCTAATGACAAAAACATCTTTTTTTTTAATGACCCAAAGTGATACTAATACTCTCTTAATCTGCTCAAAATAGCAAAATATCAGAAGTAGGGAAATATTAATTCCATGTTTTTTGGGGATAATTTCAGGCAAGTTTCTATTGAGGAAGGGGAGAGGAAAGCCAAAGAACTGAATGTAATGTTTATTGAGACTAGCGCTAAAGCCGGATACAACGTAAAACAGGTGAGTGAAACTTGAGATTTAACTTGAATCAACAACATACAAGTATATACTTTGATGATTAAAAATTAAACCCTGCATTAAATTATCAAATGATATTTTCGTGATTATTCAAAAACGGCATTACTGTACATTTCCCTTGTCTTCAGAAAAGCCAGATGATGAAATATTCAACTTTTCGGAATGCAAACCATCTCAGATACACCCACACACTGCTTGTTTTTTCTAATCCTGTTGTGAGAGTTTAATAAAGGGGCTTGTGTTTGTCTCGTCTAGCTTTTCCGGCGTGTAGCAGCAGCTCTTCCTGGTATGGAGAGCACACAAGACAAGAGCAGAGAGGACAGTATCCTACACAAATACAAAAATATGCATACTTTTACATATATAATTGGGCTTTTCACACTTGCAATTGCTTGTTTTACTACTTGATTGTATGTGTTGTAGTGTTAACAGACTACAAAACATTGTGTGTTTCCTTAATTCCTTTTTCCTTCAGTGATCGATATAAAATTGGAAAAGCCACCAGAGCAGCCAGTCAGCGAAGGCGGCTGTTCTTGCTGAGGATTCAGTCGACATTTCTGTGCCGTGTCTCTTATTGTCGCTCTTAGTTGCACTCACAGCATCTCTCTGGATATTCCGCAGAAGCACCGCCCACCTGGAGGCAGTAGAACACTACTCGCCCGTCACCCTCGTTACCGCTGACCCACTCAGATGACTTTAAATTCGAAAGCACAATGTGGATGTGTGTTCTGTTGCTTCTCTGTTAATTGTTTCCGTTAATCCCACACCTTTTGTGGTGTTTTTGTTTTTCACTCTCAAAACACTTTATAAAGTGTTGTTTTTGTCCATGTTCCGTTTTATGTGAAATAATACTTATATTACTGTAATAATGGCGTGAATAGGAACAAAACAATAGAAATAAATGAAATTACCGAACTGATCTTTCCAGATTCACGATGGATGAAATGTTTGCGGGTGTTTTTGGAAATGTTCTAGTCTAGGTTTCATCGTATGTGGCTATGAGGCGTTACTTCTGTGACGTTGCTAATGTCTCTTCTTCATAAGGAAGAACAGAAAGTGTAAAAACAAATGTTTTTGGAATTTGGGAGGAACAAGTGCTGCTTTTAGCTCAGTTGACTCTCAAGCATTGCGTCTTTTTTTTCTTAGATGTCATTTCTTATTTTGAGCGTTAGAAAGCCTATAGCTTAGTCAAAGAAAGAGAACTACAGTAATTGTAAAGAAATATTATGTATATTAAGGGAAGTATCAGTTTAAGAGATAATATGCAGACATTGCCTTTGATGGTTTGTTTTTGGGGCTTCCACTGTTTTTCTTTTTTTTTTTTTATTAGCATTGTAAAGTTTGATTTATTGTAATAATGACACACTAGATATGATTTGTTGACTCGACCATGAACCCTAATATTTATTTGTAATGTCTTTGTTTTGTTTTTAAACTGCTTGGTTTTTCATAATTTGTAGACGTGCTTTTAGACATTCTGGCCCAAAGCACCTGCCACGTTTGTTTTTTGTTGAATATACAGTGATGAGTTTGTCCTCCGACTGATCTAAACTATTTTAATATATAGTGCATTTTGTTTGGTCGTTGTCTTGATACGGTCTCATACATTTCGAATGGATTTTAACCAGTTTCATCTGGCGACACTGCTTGACCCCAATGCTCATTATTTGCACAGCTAAAATTGATCAACATCTTGAGATGTCCCTAATAAAATCTTGTATTTAGCACAAGTGTTTTTTTTTTTTTTCTTGATGGATAATGTAAAACTTAACTTGTTAATCAGGACATTAGTAGTTTTGATTGTAAACACACACACACACACACACACACACACACAAAAAATCCAATACTATATGATTCTCTATGTAATATCAGCGTTTTATTTTAACCTAAGTGTTGTACAACAATATAAAGGTTATTATAACTATACTTGCAAGGTAGCATAGTAGTGCATGAATGCCTCTACTGGTCAGTCATGAGAACAATTTCATATTAAGCTTTTGTTTGCTACTTCAGAATCATATTCTCTTGGAAGAAGACTTTTCAAAAGAGCATTCAATGGTCTGATGATCACTCTCAAACCTCATGCAATGGAAAATAATAAATTCAGGCTTTAGTGATTTATAAGCTATTTATAAATAATGGTAGGAGAACTTGTGTCTGATAAAAATAACAATATAATCCTAAACTTGTTTGCAAAGCTTTACATGTACACTATACACAGAGCAAAAAACAATCATTAGCTGTGTGCAAAATTATGTAGTTATATATATATATATAGATATTCTACAGGAAAATCTGTTGCTAAATCTTGTCCTGATAAATATGAGCAGCTAAAATAGGATTGTTTTCTTTAGACTGTAAACAACTGGAAAAGAAGTATCCCTCTTTTGCACACTGATTGACCACTTCATGAGTTTAAATCAGCTGCAGCTATTCTCATATTTACATGTTTATGTGCAGGAACAAGAGCATTTGCTATGGCTGAGGTTTATGGACGGCTCTTCCAGTCTGTTCTCTCACTTTTTCCAGTTATCATCCCTCTATCTGATCGGTCTTCAGCAGAACCAGAAGGGCATCCATAAAAGTGAACGCATCGCTGCACCTGCAGCCATTCCAGCCAGGAGACCCAATGCAATCTGCTCTCCGAAATTGTCATCACAAGAGTCTCTGTGTACCCAGACATGTTGAGTCCCTGCAGGTAAGCACATCAGCATTAGAGGTAGCTACATCCCTGGTTAAATGTGATTCTACACATGGCAGTGGCAATAAATTGTTACATTAAAAACAAAATATTTACATTTCAGCACAATTTCTTATATTTTACCCAAAACGGAAAGTGTGCTATACCTGCTTACCAATGGATCCTCTGCAGTGAATGGGTGCCGTCAGAAAGAGTCCAAACTGATAAGAGCATCACATCAATCTACAAGTACTCCACATGACGCCTGTCCATCAATTAACATTTAACAAGATCACTTTTTCTCTGGAGAAAGGTGTGAAGACACATTTAGACAGAAGCAAGGTTTGAAGTTTTATTAATCTTAATGGTAGATTTGTTTCTTAAAAACACATGGCTGTTCACTTCTGGTGACTGGAGTCATGTGGATTACTTGTGGATTATAGTAATCCTTGTATTTTCTGTTTGGAGTGGACTGTCAGAGGATCCATTCACTTCAAATAATCCAACGGTGACCAAGTGATATAATGCTAAATTTCATCAAGTCTGTTTTGATGAAGAAACAAAATCATCCACATATTCCTGAGGGTAAGTACATTTTCTAGGGGAACTATTCCTTTAATTTTAATTCTTAAGCAGCTGTAAAATGCATTCCCTTTCTTTGTGCTTTCTGCAGAATGAATGCTGTGTTTGTATAATTACCTCCACTACCTGTACTTGGCATGATGTAAACCGCATTATGACTGTTAACTGGAATGGTCTGGTATGTATCGTCATAAGGATTGTATGTGAGAACCTATGAGAGTGAAAAGAAATGTAAGAAATGTAAATGTAATAAATTACAAATGACAGAGAAATCAGTCTGCATGTCAAGGAAAGCACTCACAGGGTTGCTTTTTGCCTCCATGAGTTGGAGATTCCAGGCCCTGAAAAGTGACAGGATGGAAATAAATTTGAGAGGAAAGTGAGTGGGGCTTAAAATGTCAAAGGTCAAGACTTACAGTGCCTCATCTTCACTGTTGGCGCACAGGACCAGCGTGTTACCATCCCTCAGGAAAACAACCAGCAGATTCTCTCTGGGGTGACTCTCAGGTGGACATACATCTGCTCACAAAGACACTATCTGTTAAAACAGTCTTAAAGTGTTTTCACACCATGCACATCAAACTGAAAGGTTGAAAAAGTTCCTTCCTACTTGGACACTCCAGTCCAGATTTCACATTCACACAGGTGGCTTTCAGATTCACTTTGGCCTCGTAGTCTCTTCTGGATTCAGTTTGGTAAAAAACAAAGCTGCCATCTATCCACAGGTCACACCAGTTCAGCTTCCATCGTTTGAGGACTGAAGCTGTGAATAAAAAATAATTAAATCATAATAAAAATCAATATTGTTATTATCATCTCTCTCCATTATCCATTTTCAGAGGTATGCGGCTTCCACCACAGTTAGCATTGTTAGCAACTCAGACATCTGTATGCTAACGAAGAATAGACCTTTATTTATTGTTTTATTAGTTTTATTTATACTTATACTATCAATAGTAATATTCCAGTGTTTTTTTAAAGGGGTCATATGATGCGATTGATTTTTCTATCCATCTATCTATCTATCTATCTATCTATCTATCTATCCATCTATCTATCTATCTATCTATCTATCTATCTATATATATATATATATATAATTCTTTATTTTTTTATGTAATCCCAATGGCATCAATTAATCTTTTTTTTATTTTTTATTAATGTGCTATTTGGATTCTCAGCCTGGAGTCCAGAATCTACTGTTCTGTAGGCTACTGTAACACTGTAACACTGACCGTAAGAGGATTACTGCAAACAGTGTCAGGCCCTGAGTTTCATAACAAACCTTCTGGAAAAGTCTTTGTCATAATAATACATAATATATAATAATATTTTATCTATTTATTTTAATATACGTACAAATTCTTCCCTCAATTTTTATGTTGCAACTTCAACTACTTATTTTTTTCAGAGGTTCCTTGAGAAGACTGAGGAAACTCTTCATATAAGCATATATAAATGAAGAATCATATACTTACTCTGTCTCCAGAGCCAGCCAGATTTGAGCAGAGCCATTGGGTCTGATCAGTCAACTGCCCCCGGAATAACAGCTGTAGTCCTAATGTGGTGGTGCTTGTTTGATATGCTGGCTGAGTTTAGTTTGTGAGCGATGACAGTGACTGTAAGACGTCTCAGCAGTCGGAGGGGGTTTTGTAGTGCTTGAATAGTTTGATAACTCTTCCTCTAATCCTTTAAACAGGCCAAAGTGAAGCTTCGCTTGTCCAGTAATCTCAGATTACATCACTGTGTGAGTTTGTACTGGTTGTACGTGGAATATTCTCTTCCTTTCCTGTATTTCTTAATCTCTACTTCATGTTTTTGTGTATTACTGTAAGTCTTAACAGTTTCTCCTGTTAACAGTCTCCTTGCTCAGATTTAATGCCATATATGCATAATGAAGCCCACTCCTCTAAATCACAGTTTCTGGGTAAACAGGCTTACATTATACACCTTTTGCCTTTTTTTTAGATTTGAATTAAAAGTATTGTTTTTATGAACTCATTTACTTTCTGGAGATGTCTGAACAAAGAGGTTCTGAATGATTTTGTAACTCTGTGGACAGGCAAAGCACATCATTTTCAAATGCACACTTTGGCTAAATTTAGCAAACACTGAGTAATTGAAGTAGTTTTTTTTTTTTTTTTTTTTTTTTTTTTACCATTAATGACAAATGTATAACAGAATCTGTGAAACCTGTAATTAGAAACTTCATCATCACTGCATGGCACTGCATTTTTTTCTAAATCAGGAATTAACTGTAATCTAGAGTATTTCCCAGGTATTGAAACAGTTTAAACAGCTAGTAACAGTGCACTTTTAGAAATCGATGTATTGCATGTATTGTATTATGATAAACAACTACAACAATAATTATTCATAATCATATTATAAATACATAGCCAAATGCAATATTTAAAATACTGCTAATTATCATTATTATTAAAAATAGAACGAAATAATTTATTATAATTTATTATATTGAACTTTGTTCAGTTTGATTTGGTAAGTGTCCCACTTACATACGCCCACCACTAGATGGCCTCATTTCATCAATACGCAGAGCCTTTTCGTGAGTATTTTATGATAATTAAGGTGTAATACATTTAATTGACAGTTGATAACGTTTATTATCGTCGTCACTACAATTATAAATGGAATGAGAGAGGCAGATTAAGGGCAAAGACTATAGAAATAACTTTCTAGTCTCTAGTTATGAATGCGATTTTTCTCATTCATCTTTGTCTGATACACACACTTAGGCTACTACACGCTAGTCTGTACATATTTAGCTTCATATTCTAACGGAAACATGTATCACATACGCACACATAAACATACATTACAAATTGTAATTTACAATAGTGAATTGTCATATTATTCTTCAAAACATATATTATTACTCGTTCACTGGAGGGCGCTGTTCTTCCGAATTCTGCTCCTCTGACTGAAGTTCTCACTTCACTTCTCAGCGGAGTTTTTACGTGAGCGGCTCAACGGAGGGGTCTTGAAGTATTTTAGTGGAGGTTTCTTTTTTCTTTCTTCCGTCTAAACAGATTATTCTGCACTGCGTATCTCCGTCCTACAGATGTGTTTGGGTTTTGCGAGGTGAATTTCTGAGTTTTTCCCTGTATTTTCCTGTATCCAGACATGCAGCCTCCTCCAAGAAAGGTGAGACGACCTGCTTCTTTTTACGATGTGTTGTTGTCGTGAGAGTATAGGCTATTTGTTTGTTTGCTTTTTTATTGTCTCTTTGTTTGTTTGACTAAAACAAACTGATAGATAGATAGACAGACAGATAGATAGATAGATAGATAGATAGATAGATAGATAGATAGATAGATAGATAGATAGATGTTGATTAGCTGTCTGTTCTAACCATAATGTCAGTTAATTATCTATTAATTAGGATAACTGCAGGGCATCTGCCCCGTCTCCTTTGACTCAAGTATGCCAGACACGGGTTTCTCTTTCAGGCTGGTGTGATCTGGGTCAGAGTTGGTTCTCCATAGGCTGTCACTGTGTGTGTTGCAGGTAAAAGTCACACAAGAGGTGAAACAGACTCACACAGAGCAGCTGAACAGACTCCAGCTCAAACACCAGACAGATTTGGACTTCCTTGAGGATCTGAGGTCGGGTTTGATTCACATTTTACATTGCTTTTAAAATACCTATCAGGCTGTTTTCTGTCTGTCTGTCTGCTGGTGTATTAGTGCTGAACTGCTTGACTGTGTGTGTGTTTAATCCTCAGGACATACAGTCAGAAGAAAGCGCTAATAGAGAAAGATTACTCGCAGGTGAGTTGAGGCCATTATATCCAATTGTAAGAGTTCATAATTTAAAGTATGTTTATTTTTGATGATACAGGTTGATTTTTGTTCTGATTTTCTGTTCAGCATAATGACAGATGTATTAATGATGAATAGATGCGTCTTCCACTGATCCCTGACATTTTGTTTAGTTCACAAGTGAGTTTAGTTTAGGTTAGTTTGTTTTTGTAGTGATGTAAAGGTATAAATTAAAAGCCATCATAGCAATAAATTACATTTTTCAAAATATTAAAATTTAAATTGTAATACTTTTACGCAATATTACTCTTTGTACTGCATTTTGATCAAATAAATGCAGCCTCGTTCAGCGTAAGATAATTAATTGTAGTGTGTATATTGCATTAACAAACACCCAAATTATTTATATTATATTATTTACAACCTGACATGGTGACCATCTTCATCAAGATACTATAAGATCTGTGTGATCACCTGGTGAATGGAGAGCCCAGCTGTCTGAATGACTCTCAGTATCTGTGTGTGTGTGTGTGTGTGTGTGTGAGTGAGTGTGTGTGTGTGTGTGTGTGTGTGTGTGTGTGAGTGAGGGGTTCTTTTCTGTTGGATCTGAAGCTTGTGCACCTGCAGAGCTGCTGCATGCTGATTGGCTCAGGAAGACAGGAATCTCTCTCTTCTTCAAGGTCTCTTCCTGAGTCGACTCTTCAGAGCTGGCAGCTTTTAGGACTGGGTTGACAGTGCCAGATTGTAGTCTTAGGGACAGAAAGCAAATCTTCACTGTTTTGGGGGGATGGTACTCACTCTTTGTACTTTTTGGAACTTGTTACGGTTCAGTTATTCCAGTTTGTTGAAACTTTGCCGGAATTATCATCAGTACACCTTAAAAAAAAATGCAGTCCACGGCAGTCCCATTGAAAACCAGTTTTGGTTGCCTTCCAAGAACCATCCGGTAAAAAGTTCTTAAAATATATATTTTTTTCTTATTATGATAAACTTTTTAAAATTCTGAAGAATTTGTGAAACGGAAAGGTTCCATTGATGTTAAAGGTTCATCTTAGAACTATTGATGCCAATAAATAATCTTTTTTTTTTTTACTTTAAGAGAGTAGCGGTGAAGTAATGAAAGGAACTAAGTTTTTTTATTTTTTGCTTTGATATTTTACCAAATTGTTTGTGATTTTTGGAGATCAGTCCAGTACAGTGACATTTACTTGACTTGAAGATGGAAAGTGAGTGTTAGTTTCTCCTTTCTTCTGTTTCAAAGGCAGCCAGTTGCTTACTCACATGTAAATCCACATGTTGGCGCAGTTTGTACCGCTGTCTGGCATTTAAGTGTCAAGCAGACAGGCAGAAATAGTCAATACCCATGTGGGTTTCGCCTTTACGGATTGAAAGTTGTCCTGCATGTTTTCCACATTTGCACTGATCTGGAGTGATGGGATAAAAGGAAACATTTCTCTAAGGCATCTGTTTTATTTTTTGTGGCAATGATTGAAGTGGGATTTTTTTTTAATGCTTCTTGGAAGCTTTAAATCTAAACTTTCATGAATGTTTAATGACATTATATTGAAGCAACTGGAAAATTTACTCATCCTCAGGCCATCCAAGATGTAGATGAGTTTGTTTCTTCATCAGCATCAGAACAGATTTGGAGAAATTGAGCATTACATCACATGCTTACCAATGGATCTACTGCGGCAAATGGGTGCCGTCAGAATGAGAAGCTAAACAGCTGATAAAAACATCACAATAATCATCCCAAAAGTAATCCACACCATTCCATCAATTAACGTATTTTGTGAAGTAAAAATCCATCATCAAGACGTAATCAAACAATCGCTTCCAACTAAAATACGAGTCCTCTATCCATAATATTGCTTTCTCCAGTGAAAAAGTAATCTTGTCTGAATCAGGAGAGAAATCAGATCAAGCACCATCAAAAACATTTCTAAACAGATGTGTTTGTGGATTTTGATGTGAGAGGACAAGAAGGGACGAACCTTTTTATCTGAAGAAGCATTATTATGACTTATGGAACTGTTATTTTGGCTAGAAGACCATCAGTATTGTATGAACTGCTATATAAATGTATGTGGCTTGACTTTGTAGGCTCTGCAGAAGCTTGCATCACAGTACATGAAGCGAGAGTGGTCCGGAGCCCCATCAGAGGAGCAGAAAGACTCCAGGTAATAAGAGGGATGGATAGAGCACAGAAAAGAGCATTTATGATTGATTTTCAATTTTGAAAGATGTTTGCATGCATGTGTACAGAAATGTTTGGGCCGTGTGGCGATCCTACTTGGAGGGTGTGATGAAAGTGAGCCAGTCTCGTATCAACGGATGTGAGAACTACAGAAGCCAGATCTCAGATCCGGTGAAGACGTTCAGAGCACAGAAAGACCTTCAGCTGAAGAAGGTAACTGCATTAAAAGACACTCTGCACTAAAGCGTAACATCGGCCATTCCCGAACATGTTTATTCATCTGTCCTCTCTCAGTGCTGCGAACAGCTGGCAAGAGCTCAGGCCGATCTGCAGGTCACGATCAGAGACCTGGAGAAGAACCGGAAGACCTACCAGGAGGCGGAACAAACAGCGCAGACTGTGAGAGAGAAAGCTGATATGGAGGCTAAGTACGTTTGCCGACCTGTCACATGTGAAGGAAGAGACATCAGCTGTCCACAAGAACAGGGCAGAGGGTTATCGTGTTTTTCAGTTTTAAATGAAGATTCCTCTTTTTTTGCTGTTTTCCCTTACTCTTGTTTCCTTTTCTCTGGTATTTTTCTATTATTCCTGTTTATTTGTGCAAAAACAAGGTCAAGGCTCAGTCTGTTTCAGTCACGCTCCAGTTTGAAGAGGGCGAGTGTGAAGGTACAATGCACAATTTATCAGTAACATATTGGTATTGATATTTAATACTAGTGCATGCTCATTTCTCCTATTTTTCATGTTAAGATTACCATGTAACACTCACCCAGAGTTAAACTTTAAACTTAATAACACAAATAAATGTTATCCAACTACAGTGAATGATGTTCTGCCATCTTTATGTAGTAGAATTTGCTTGCAAAATCATTGTGACAATTTTCTGTCGATTTCAGCTGAAAGCCAAGAAGAACGAATGGAAGTCCAAAGCCACACAAGCAAGGAATGATTACCTGCTCTCACTGTCAGCCACTAACGCTCATCAGGACCGCTATTATGAGACAGATCTGATCAGCTGCGTAAGGGTGAGGCCAAATGTTGCTCATCTTATTCATTGTTTTTATTTAAAATCATCTTCAGAGCACAACTGTTTTCAACATTTTTCAGTGTTTTCATTGATAATAATAAGAAATCTTTATTGAGCATCAGATCAGCATATAAGAATGATTTCTGAAAAATCTGGTGACACTAAACACTGGATTATTGATGCTGAAAATACATCTTTGCATCACAGGAATACACATGATTATATAAACATACAGTTTATATATATATATATATATATATATATATATATATATATATATATATATATATATATATATATATATATATATATATAATTTATAATCACTTTCATCACAAACAAAGATCCAATTGATAATAAAAATACTATTCCTTGTTTTTGAGTCCAGGTTTTAGATGGCAGTTTCTACGATCACGTACAGAGTTTTCTGATTTCACTGTGTCAGACAGAGCTTGAGACGTCTCAAAGCATTCAAGACACTTTTCAGTGCCTGCTGGAGACTTCCAGTGGGGTGAGTTACACACACACTTGAGTATACACTGCTACGGAAAAACACACATGAACCACAGTGGCCGAATGTAGAGCAGGTAATATGATATGCCACCAGAGGGTTATTGGATCAAATCCCAGCTCAAGCAGTTAATACTGACCTTAAAGAGAGAAATGTACCTGCTTTGGAGAGTTTTCAGTGGTTTAGGAATGAAATCTTTACTCTATATTAGAGCAGACAGTTCTTTTAAAGATATATTTATGTTTCAAGTCTGCAGTAACTGGGAAAAACAAAAAATGTTGAAATTAGAAATATAAAATTACTGTAAGTTGTTATTATTATGTGTACATTTGAAGAGTAATCGACTGATTTTCAGCAGTGACAGCCTTTAGCCTGTCATTAGGTCTGTTTGTAGTCCTGTGTTGTTGTAATTCGATGATTCTCACAGTGTTTCCATTCAGTTTGTGTGACTCAGGTTTAATGTCTCTAGTCTAGCATCAGATTACAACACACACACACACACTATTCATGAACTACCTGTTCTGGTGGTCTCTCGTTCTTCCCAGGGAAAGATTATGTTAGCTGTGCTATTGTAAATGTGACATCTTGACATTAGTCAAGTAGTTTACATAAACGTAATTGTCCTTGTGTGTTTGCATGTATGTGTGTGTGTCTATAGGTGACACAGGATATTCACCAACAGATATTAATTCAGGACAACCCAGTGTTTCAGAAAGCTGCCCCCTTTCAGTATCAGCCCTGTGAAAATGATTCGGTATGTTGCCTTCCTTTCAAAAATGTACAACAACATCGCACAAACAGAGCATATAACAGTCATTCAAAAAGATTTTACATTTCTTGTGGATTCAATGTTTTAAATGAACGTGCACCCCATAATCTTATCCAAAAACTTCTCTTTCGCTTTAAATGTCATTTAAAACATTATAACAGACTTATATGTTCATTAATCAGTCTGACAAAGAGAGAAAGTGCTCTAATGTAGGCCGAATGCGTTCTTCCATGACTGTGCAACTGTTTTACAAATATGCAATAGCGCCCCCTGCTGCCAGCAAGTCATCTCACCCCTCACCACACTAGCACAGGGGCCCGTTTGTTCGCTAACCCTCTATTTGTTTGCGAGTCAAACAAGCATTAGTCTGTTCCTAAAGAAAACATTAGAGATGCAGCCCTCAGCGCTGGTGGTGGGAAAAGAGCAGGGAAAACTGTGCGTCAGTGCCGGCAGGAAGCAACGCGGCATGTGAAAAGAGGGCATTGAGAAGTGAACCTGCCCCACCTCTTGCACCCGTCATGAACACCTCCCATTCCCCCATCCCAAAATATATAAAGCTTAATAAAACAAATACTGTATATTATTAGAAACTGTTTTATCACATTCTTTGGATGCATGTAGACCAGCTGATGCATGCAGGGTTCTGTGTTTTCTCACTCCCAGACGAGACTGATGGTTTGTGTTTTTTCTTCTCTTATGCTAAAACCATTTTGTCAAGGAGTTGTGGTGAACAGGAGTTGCTCTGTAGAGTAGCATCTCGAAGGATCATTTTTCAAGAGCTTACGTCACCTAATCATTTAGTCTGTCAATATTTACAGACATAATATTTGAAGAGTGCAAAGCTTTCAGTTTGGGAGATTGATGTTGTTCCAAGTTATGCTGGGACTTTTGTGTACAGATGGGCTCTGAGAAGCGATCAAGGTTTCATATTCAGAAACAAGGGCTGTGTTGTGTATAAGTAAACTCTCTTTTTTTTGGTCTCTTTAGGTCAGGGAGCTGCTGAAGGAGAGTGGTACGGCTGAAGAACACAGTCTGAATAAAGAAGCACGGAAATGGGCCACACGTGTGGCCAGAGAACACAAAAACATCATCCTTACACAGCGGGTGAGGGGGCACTGAAACAATATAATGCCTTAGCATGTTGATTTTTGATATTTAAAATATTGTTATATTTCATCATTTATTTAGATATTTATTTTTCATTTGTATACTAGGGTTGTACTAGTACTAAAATGTGACTGATAAATGGGCAATATGAAAATAAATGTAAAATCTTAAAAGATTATTTTCATGTAAATTAAAATTTAATAATTAAAATTAAATAATAATAAAAAATAAAAATTATAATTATAATTAATTATATTTATATCAATATTTATTAAATGAATTAATGCTATTTAAAATACATCTATTAATACATTATTAAAATTAAAGCATTTTAAAATTTAATAAAAAGTTGTATCTGTTAACATTAGTTAATGCACTAACGTGAACAAACAATGTATAAATGCTATTTGAAATCTTATTTATAAAGCTTAATAAATGCTACAAAAATATATTACTCATTCTTAGTTCATACTTTAATATTGCAAAGTGTAACTATAATATAAAATCTGTTTCGTCTCAAATTAAAAATAAAACAATAACTCAATAAAATATCATAAAATATTATAAAATGTATTTTATCTAAATAAAACTAAAACTATAACAACCAAATTCAGTCAAATAAAAATGTAAAACCTGTTTCATTTGAGTGAATTATCACAAGAATAACAACAGCATTCAATAAAAAAATAAATAATAATAATAAATCTATTTTGACAATAAATTAAACATAAAACATTTGTAAAAGGAAATCATTCATTTTAAATGCTATAAGTTAATTTAGGCATCACAGCATTATAATATACAGTATGAAATTTGTGTTTGGCTCAATGTTTTTTTTAGACTCTTTTGGAGTATGAAGAGTCACATCTACAGGACCAGAATAACAATGAGCTGGAGCTGAAAATAGATGATGCAAGAGAATGCATTCGGAAATCAGAGGTGAAGAGTGTGATTATTTGTGTTTGTACATCAATCTAGTTCAGAAGTTGTCCATCACCTCTGGGAAAAACTCACGTGCCCTCTGCTGGTCGCTACTCCTGACTAAACTAAAGCTGCACATTCAGTAGTAGGTTGGTAAATGATGAGTCCACTCTTCCTGTAGACGGTGAAACTGAAGGCAGAGGCGCGTCTGAACCTCCTCAGAGACATTGGTGTGGCTGTAGATGTCTGGCTGAAGAGTGCCATGAACCAAGTGATGGAGGAACTGGAGAACGAGAGATGGGCGGGCCTCAATACCCACGATGCTTCATTCTCTGTAAGTCTCTCTTACAGTCAAAACCAGATTCACGCAAACCTATAAACCCTCTCTAATCGTGTCTTACAATAAATGTTTAAAGCACTCTGTAGATGTTGACAAAGAAGATGATGAGGACACGGAGACACTGGACGACAGCAGCTCCAGTCCCTCCAGCACTCACAGGAACTACCCTCTCACCTGCTCTGTGCTGTACTGCTATCAGGTGCACACCTAATGTGATCCAGCCCCATGTTCTTTGGTCTATTCATCCATTTGCAATGTCATTTCCTGTGCTTTATTTCCACAGGCATCTCAGTCTGATGAGCTCACAATCCAGGAACAAGAGATACTGGAGCTTATTGATGATGGAGACATGGAGGACTGGGTTAAGGTATATTCAGTTTTGTTCTGTTCAAATACATTTGGTCTTTTTTATATTTCTAATTTTCTACTGACACATTAACATCCTTTTGGGGCCCTTAAGGGTTGAAAACCCCTGAACTACATGGCACTTAGGATGTTGACATTAATTGGACGAGTGTATGTTTTTCAGGCTAGGAACAGAGCAGGGCAGGTGGGATATGTGCCAGAGAAATACCTGCAGCTTCCGACCTCCAGCTCTCTACTGAGGATGCTCCAGTCTTTCTCCAGCATGGACGCCCAATCACACACCTCCAGGACTTCTGCAGAACAAGAGCCAGAAATAGAGACACTCACCCAGAGCAGCCCAAACACTCATTGCAGCCGTGAGACCACTGGTTATAGTATAATAACTGGAGTACTGCCAGTTTATAGTACTATAGTACTGAATGCTTAAAATAATTGAACAAAACTGTACATTTTCTACCCTCTTTCTCTTTTGCACAGCCGTAAATCTGGCCAGGGCTTTGTACGCCTATGAGGCTCAGACAGAGGATGAGTTGTCTTTCCCAGAGGGAGCCATAATTTGCATTCTCAGCAAACACAACCAAGAAGATGATGGCTTCTGGGAGGGCGAGTTCGACGGCGCGGTGGGCGTCTTTCCCGCAGTGTTAGTGGAGGATCTATGCAGAACGGAGAGTTCACAAGCACACAAGAGCATGAATGTACAGGTTTATACACCTACTATCGGAAAACACTGGCCACATTGAAAACGTTTTTTGTTCATGTTTACAGCAAGCCTATGTTCAACGCTGAAATATGTTTTGTAATAACTGTTTCTTACCACCAGGTGTCTCTGTCGGTTTTGGATCAACCAGCTTGTCCACCCACTGTGTTTCCATCCTGTAGCAGCCCAGAATCTGTCCCACTGCCATCTTTGACCAGCAAACTCATTTTAAATGGCTATCAAACCCCAGAACCCCCCAAAATCTCGAGCCACAGTAAGACAGGGCACCACTGCAAATCCTAAAGCTTTATAGTAAACCTCACTCTTACATTTTTAATGATGTTCAGTTTCACATCTCGATTCTCTTAAAAAAGTTGAATAATAAAAATACACAATGTGCAATTTATTAATTTAGCTACTTTCTAAAGTAAAAAAAAAACATATATATATATATATATATATATATATATATATTTTTTTTTTTTTTTTACGTCTTTCAGTTATATCTATTTTATATCTATATATATATATATATATATATATATATATATATATATATATATATATATATATATTCAACTTTATTTCAAGTAACGAAGATCATTTTTAATATTAGGATTATGGAATTATGTAAATTATGAAAACGTTTTAATGATAAAACAACATTACTGAGCCTTTTGTTCCCTTATTAGATTTATCAGATGTCAGAATCACATTCATCTGTGTTATTCCTCCACAGGTCACACCCACACCCCATCACCCAGATCCCCAGGAGAGGGCGGGTCGGGCCTGAGACCTGTAAGATCTGCACTTCTAAAGCTGCATGCCAATGATGGGCGCTTTTCTGTGAATTCTGATGGATGTTTTTGTTTTCTGCAGGTAAGAACTGCTCCTCCTCCACCCAAACAGCAGGCGCAGGGCCAGGTGCAGAAGAGAGAAGAGGTGGAGATCACACTGGTTTGAGTGACACTTTGGGACACATTTTTACAAGCGTTGTCATGCTGGGATGCACTGCGTGAATTTGTTCCAATGCAGGGTTGACATTCTGAAACTTCTTGAAAATAGAGATGCACAAGCTGACAAATCCTTAAGTGGTTCCGGACCTCCTCCTCCAGTATGTTTTTGACAAGGCCCAAATGTGTTAATGAATGGACATGCAAAAGCAGGCTTTACTAGAGATACAAATAGACTTTAAAGGGAAAAGTGGCAATTTCAGTGTTGACTTTGTATGTATGATTATATATTCTGTCCATAAACAATTTTAGGGCTAACATGTTTAGATGCATATTGTAGTTTTAGCTAATCTGTACCTTTATTGTCAGTATTTTAATCATCTGATCAGTCATTATTTGAATGAATATTCACTTTGTAGGTATTGTATATTTCATGAGGCTAAACACAACCTGAGCACTTTAGATTTAGTTTGTAATGCATTACAGTATTTACTTTTATTTTGGAAATTCTTGTTTTCTTTTTGTTGGCATGTTCTTTAATTAAAAAAAGACGTGGAGATGGTGAGAAACATTAATTTTTTGTTCCACAGTATTTAAAAAAAAGAAAAAAAAAAAAAGATGGTTCACCAAAAAAAAAGAGATAATTTTCATCTTCATTTTATTCCAAAAGTGTTTGACTGTTTCTACTGTGGAGTACAAAAGGAAAGGGGTTTGTAGCAGCCACATATCATTTGTTGTTGTGTGGGAAAATTGGAGGGGAAAATATTTTACTTTACTTTTTTATGTCTTAATTTGTGAGAACTTTTTCATTTAGGTAAGATTCAGAGGTTTACAAAGGTCACTACATTCAGTTTTGTGTCATTTTAAAATAATGTCTCAGGATGATGCACAGATTTATTCCTGTCAGATTTCATGTTGTTCGTTCAGAGGCTTTTTCTGATCAAAAAGAAAGTAAAAACATTTCTGTCTACATATTTTGTGAAGTGGATCACAATAAAATTAAATATTATATATATATATATATATATATATATATATATATAGTTTCTGTAACTCCTTTTACTAATGAACGCCTTATCCACCTTATATTTGAGGTAAGGCAGACGAGACCGTTTGTAACTGTGGTGCGTTGCTTACTTTTCCTGTATAAAACATTACTTTGTTTTTTTATATTGCAAATTTATATTTATCAAATTATTCTGGTTTATGATCATAATTATAAACAGTTTGTTTCCGCATTCCAAAACAATGTCAAAATGTACCTTCTGAAGAGGATTTGATGTTAAGTGCGGTCTCAGCGGTTTTCAGTTTTATAGTCACAAACTCACATTAATAATAGGCCTAATTGTTTAATTCTCTGTGTAGCGAGACGTGCTCGTATAGTGGAGTTGAGCTCGGGTTAAACGCCTGCGGGTTCAAGCACTCATAACTAAACCTAAACAAACCTGCTTGAGATACGAATCTACGTTCGAAAATGATATAAATAGCTTGTTAGCAGGGGGATTTTACACTTGAACTCAACTTTCGTGCGATATTAAGTGACGAAGTCAAGTCATAGTTTGAGTGTTCACTCAGTTTTGAGTGCTGTCGATTTCTTGTAAATGGAAGATAACTTTTATATATATTAGAACTTTTTCCTCGAAATTCTGCGAAAAAAGGAGCATTGCGACAAATACACTGAATTACGATACTTTTTGGTTAACGTCTCGCGATTCTGAGGAAAAAAATGCAAGAAAAGGTCTCAGTTGGGAGACAAAAAAAAAAACTGCAGTTAATACGTAGATAGATCGTTGTTCTTTTATGTGGCAGAAAAAAGTTTTAGCGGCAATATGTAAAAAAAAAGGTGCATGTCTGAGTTTAATCAAGTTGGGAATTAGCCAAGCAGAAATTACCATCACTCATGTTTGTTGGAATTCTGCCTTATACCAAATATAATTTCACTATTCATACAATAAAGAACCAACCAGGAGAATAGTGGTTCCATTAGAAACTTTAATATAGTATAAATAAAAAAAAACTTCAAGAGCATATAGCAGTTAAAAAGAAACAAATTAAAACATTGTAAACCTTGTAAATAATTGTGCGTCCATAAACATTAAAATGCCACAATCAATTTTATCACTTCATATGTTTTGGTCTTTTTTTCCCCTTAAGGGATAAATAAAGTTCACAGGCAGAAACACAAGCAGTTCCTCTGGCTTTATAAAAGGCCGCTCAGTCGTTCACTGACTTCCCAAAGCTTTTTGGCCACCGCATCATCTTTGGCTTTGGCACAGACTTCCTCCACAGTGCAGCATGAGAAATAACGTCCACTCAAATGCTCGATTCCTTCCTGAACGGCACAATGAAGAGTTGTTTGGGCCCCGGTTTTTGGGTCCAAGAATAGCAGTCTAGCCACTGGCTCGATGAAAACTTTCTGCCAGAGACTCACATTGCGGGAGAGCTCGGTCTTTACAACACCTGCAAAAGGGTGAAACAATATGTATGCATTCAACCCAACTGATCAGGGATTAAACATCTTCAATAGAGAATATAAAAGATGCACGTTTATCAGGTTTATCTCAAAAAAAAAAAAAAAAAGGAAATGGCTCTGAGCGTTCCAGATGATAGGCTAGATTAGTATCAATGATCTGGAATTCACACGCAAAAACTAAGGGTCTCATTCATATATTTTACTCATGTACTTCTTCATTTCATTATTTATCATTTTAAATCGTTTCATTCATACTGGGAGTGGGATTTTGCACTTCAGTGTATCCAGTTGGTAGAAAACATACTGATTTCATGAACAAATAAGTGCGTATTCATGATTAGTACACAACACGTTGTGAATGGCCATGGTCATGTGATTGTGAAATCATGGTTGATGTAGTACATTAGAATTTCACTTGTACTACCCATATTAAAACTACATGTACGAAATGTTTTCATGAAGTTTCAAACCAAATGTAGTACTCACTATACACTATGAACTTTCGGATGGAGCTTCTGTTATTATATGGTCAAAAGGTGTGGTCATATTTACCACTTTGAGGATGAAGTCCAATTAATTCAAAAGAAATCGGCACAATTGGAAACTGTGTGTGTGTGAAACTTTTGTCCACACAGATTTTACAATGGGTTTGTCATATTTGCCACGTTGGCCAACAGAAAATTGCTTGGTTTGAAAGTCACTTCTGTGTGACTTTTGACAACATCCCCTTTTTTTGGATGGTTACATTTTGCCGAAAATTCACTAGAGTCACCTCACCTTAAGAACAATGAAGAAAAAAAATGGTTTTGAAAATTTTCACAGAGGCATTGCTTGTCAAATTCTTATCCTTTAAATGACCACAAAAAAAAATAACTACCATAATTTACTCAACCTTGTGACATTCCAAACCACTAGGTCTCTTCATTTGTGGAACGCAAAAAGAGGAATTTGAGTGATGTACAAACAAATGGAAAGAGAGTCATACAGGTTTTGAATAACATAAGGGTGGGTGAATAATGACAGATCTTCAACTTGATAAACTATTCCTTCAAGTATGATTTACCTGGATGAACACTGTAGCAGGTGACGTTTGTGCCCTTCAGTCTCTTGGCCAGTTCGTGAGTGAACAGCACATTACAGAGTTTGCTGTTGCAGTAGGCCTGGAAGAACTGCCAGCTGTATCTCCCTGACCCCAGGTCTTTGGTGGTAACAAGAGAATCGAAATCAATCTTGCCCCAGCGATAGGCCATGGAGGACAGCGTGACAACACGAGCAGCAGGACTCTCCTTCAGACGATCCAGCAGAAGACATGTGAGCAGAAAATGGCCGAGATGGTTGACACCAAACTCTATGCCAAAACCATCCTCGGTTCGACCATCTGCCACAAGACCTAAACATAAAAATCACTTGAAAGCCATGCCATGTGTGGAACATAATACTCAGTATTCAATCAAGATATCCAGACATTGCTTACAATCTGATTTGAAACAGAATTGATGGTTTGGCTTACCTGCATTATTGATGAGCAGATCCAGTTTTGACTCTGATTTGAGGAAGTTTTCAGCAAACGCTCGTACAGATTTGAAGCTTCCAAGATCAAGCTCCATAAACAGGATATCATTGCTTCCTGTGGCCTGAACAACAAATACGGGCTCAGTAAACACTCAAAACTCTTGAATCAGTGGTCAGAGGTGATGGTCCTCACCTTCTTGATGTCATTTATAGCAGACTCGGCTTTCTTCTGGTTTCTGCAGGCCAGAATGACTCTTACTCCACGACCTGCCAGGTCTAGAGCTGTGGCCTTACCGATACCAGTATTCCCGCCTGAAAGAAACATCAAGCCAAACATCTCTCATTACCACAGAAAACACGTGCAGGCTTTCCTCGGCGTCCCAAAGCTACCGTGAAGGATACAAACGCGTTTTAAGAATGATTAAAAAAAACACTTGCCTGTAATAATAGCCGTTTTCCCGGTCATGTCAGCGGTTCCTTTACATTTTGACTTCTTAAACAACGTCTCCACCAAAACGACATAAAGAGCCGCGACGAGCGCACCGGCGATGAGGAGGTGAATCATGTTTGTGATCCGCTGGAGGAGTCTGCGCCTGCGGGCGGTTTTATGTAGTGCGCCCGGGCCAGAGCCTGATAAACCGGTCCGGGTTTTTCTCCATCTCCGCATGAGTGCTCACCGAAACCAGTTTTCACGTGTTCAAGAGAACAAAAGACCGTTCAAGGCCAAGGACTGCTCATTTATCTTAATATCTTGGCATATTTTATTTACAAATGGGGTACAAAATAGAGCTGGAAACTCTTGAAAATGGAGTAGCCTACTTTTGTTTTGACATAACGAATCAGTTAAAGGTGCTTACATATTCATAATGTGTTGATCGATCTTTGAATTATATTTTACCAAAATATGGGTCTAAAACCATGATATTTTTTTTATATTTTTTTTAATTACCAATAAAGTATTAAATAATCATCACAAGTAAACAATTTATAGAAAACACACACAAACAAGGTTGTAAATTAAATTTAAGTTTTAATTCAATTCAAAATTATGTATCTTTTTTCCCTTACAAACAACGTTTGGTAACATGTTAAGACCAAATACAGCAAATGCCACAGTTTGTGTTAGAACTGACAAAATTCTATCATTATAGGTACTATATTTAAAAAATGTGATTTATTCTGGTGATGGCAAAGATAAATTTCAGCAGCCATTACACAAGACTGATTCACATGATTCTTAAAAAAAATGTATATTAAATTTGTAGTAGTTATTGGTAAAACTGAAGGAACATGCCATAATTGACGTATTTGTGACACCTGCAATTCGCAGGTGATGATGCATATTGTTTTTTTATTAAACCACTTACATATTCTAACTGGGAGAGGTGACACATTCAGCTCAGTAAGGCTTCGGTGTCCCCAGACACACCCTTTGAGTTACGTCTTTACTTTGGCATGACAAAGATACATTATTTATACAGTGGAAACCTTGTAAACTTCAGGAAATTAAAACGTATCATATACAGAGCGGTTTGTGTTGCATTCAAAATGTGTATACAAACGCTATCTGTAAAACAATCAAAGAACATTTTTATCAGAAGAGTTAACAGCTCCTTTTGCGGTCAGAGCATGTTATGAACGGCAACATTTTACTGACACAGGCTATTTATAATATGCAGAAACACAGATTTATCTAACACAGTTGCCCACGGGTGCCACTATATGCAAACTGTGCTAGTCCAAATCTGTGTTTCATTTTTATTAGAAGAGTTAACAGCTCCTTTTGCGTTCAGAGCATGTTATGAACGGCAACATTTTACTGACACAGGCTATTTATAATATGCAGAAACACAGATTTATCTAACACAGTTGCCCACGGGTGCCACTATATGCAAACTGTGCTAGTCCAAATCCATACAGGTGTAATGAAACTGATGATTTCACGCTAAACCAACAAGCCTCTCGCTGACTTCCCAAAGCTTTTTGGCTACTGCATCATCTCTGGCTTTAGCAGAAACATTCTGCACCGCACAGCTAGAGAAGTAGCGTCCACTTAAGGGTTCAATACCCTCTTGAAGTGCACAGTAAAGAGACGTCTGAGCTCCAGATTCCACGTCCGAAAAGAAAAGCAGCAAAATTGGTGCCATGAACAGCCGCCACCATAAATTGCTGTGGCGACCAATGTCCGTTTTGATGGCCCCTACAAAATAATTCAGCATTGATTACTTACGACTCACGATATTTTATCAAGCACTGATTTCTAAAGAATAAAGAACACAGACTGACCTGGATGAAGACTGTAGCAGGTGACATTTGTGCCTTTGAGTTTCTTGGCCAGTTCATGCGTAAACAGGACATTGCAGAGTTTGCTGTGACTGTACGTCCCTAATAAGGCCACTGCAGAATTTCCTAAACCCAAATCTTTATGAGTGTTGATGCAGTCAAAATCAATTTTTCCCCAGGAATGGGCCATTGAAGAGACTGTCACAACTCTGCTTGGGCCGCACTCTTTTAACCTTTCCAACAGCAGGATGGTTAACAGAAAATGACCGAGGTGATTGACGCCAAAGATCCTTCCAAAGCCATCCTCAGTTTTGCCATCAATTACAAGTCCTACAAAAACAGAAACATCAATACTAAGGTTTTAAACATAAGATTTGAAATTAGTTATCTTCAAAAGTCTTCATTGCAATTGCATATATTTAATATCTACCTGCATTGTTGATAAGAATGTCCAATCTGGATTCTTTCTTGAGAAAGTTTTCAGTGAAAGACCTAACAGATTTCAGACTGGCCAGATCCAAGTGCATATACAACACCTCTTTGTTTCCTGATTCCTGTGTGCCAGTCACATCAGTTTATTGATTTCACATGCATAGATTCACAGATTTCATACATTCCTAAATTAATTCTGCAAATTTATATAGCAGCATCACAGATTTGTGCAATAATACAGCATGCTACTGATATGGATAAGACTGTATCATCTGCACAGTGATTGGCTGGGAGTAGTTGCACCTCATCATTGTTTCACTCACATTATGAGATCACGTGACAATAATATCAAACCGGTTTGAAAATAGCATCTTTGATAGCTTAAAGGGACAATAAGTAACTTTTTAGGTATTTTATTATCTAAAATCAATATTTTTATTCATAAATATGGCCTCAATGGTATACAAATACCTATGCCAATGTTTAAACTAATCCTTGTAAATGAAGAATTTATTATCTTTATATACATGGGACGGGTAGGTCGACGGAGGCTTCCATGTAGTTCGGCCATCTTGCAAAACTATAATAGCAGAGAGGGACAAAAAGTACTAAGCCAACGCGTTTCCACAACGCGTTTTCGGTCAGAGCCAGAAACGCAGGTGCAGAGCAGTGAGAGGCGCTTGAAACTGCACCGGCAAGTTTAAAAGTCTGGATTGCATTCTTATTATGGACCATACATATGCCGCGCCACAGGAGAAGAAAACATCGTCGCCAAAACAGTCAAAAAATAGAACATAAAAGGAAATGTGACCGTAGATTACAGAAAACAAGAGTTAATGTCGGGGAAGCTTTTTCTAGGTGGAAAGAGCTAATGCTTGATACAGATTTCAAAAGAGACGCTGAAGTGGCCAGTTTTCTTCTCGACAGGTAAGTCAGTGTTACAATCTATATTATAATTTTTTTTTATATCTAACAATGCATATAATTCAGAAAATATAACGAATAAAGAAGACATAACTACTAATTACAATATTTCATGTTTTCCACAGTCAGTAATTCATACTGTAACATTCGTTTGTTAGTTGTCATGTTGCAGTTTGTTTGAAATAACACACCTGTTCACCTGAAGGAAAACTCGACGAAGTGCTATTAGAAGACATCCTGTCAAAGCTTTTTGGTACATATGGCCTACCATAGATGCAACGCGCATTTGAAAAAGCGAGGCGCTGGAGAGCAAAATTAGTTTGAATGCAAAATACAATTTCACCACTAGATGGGAGTAATTCCTACTTAGTGTCCCTTTAAGACAGGATAGGATCACATTGCTGACCATGCGCTAGTAAAATAAATACAGTCTATTTTGATTTCATGCAGACTTTAATATTTAGTATCTTTGTGAAGATTAACTCACTTTATAATATCAATAATATAGATTTTACACTCTAACGTCAAACAATATATATTTCAGCAAACATTTTTGCACTTTCTCAGAATAACTTGTGTGTTAAACAAAAGTCTAACCATTAACATTTACCTCATTTGCACTTTCAGTCACTGTATATGTTAAAAAAATCTAAAAAATAAAAAAATCTCAGGTTCCTCATCCCCTTTTTTTCAGGTTTTTTAAATAAAAAATGATTTATTGTTAATTTAGCTTACAGCAGTTTTAAAGGGGTCAGATGATGCAATCTCAAGTTTTCCTTTCTCTTTGGAGTGTTACAAGCTGTTGAAAGTGAAAAAAGTGAAAGTGAAGTGACATTCAGCCAAGTATGGTGACCCATACTCAGAATTTGTGCTCTGCATTTAACCCATCCGAAATGCACACACACAGAGCAGTGAACACACACACACACACTGTGAGTACACACCCGGAGCAGTGGGCAGCCATTTATGCTGCGGCGCCCGGGGAGCAGTTGGGGGTTCGATGCCTTGCTCAAGGGCACCTAAGTCATGGTATTGAAGGTGGAGAGAGAACTGTACATGCACTCCCCCCACCCACAATTCCGTCCAGCCCGAGACTAGAACTCACAACCCTTCGATTGGGAGTCCAACCCTCTAACCATTAGGCCACGACTTCTTGGTGCATAGATAAGATCCCTAAAAGTTGCAAAGACTAAAGTCTCAACTCCAAAGAGATAGGCTATTCTTTATAAAAGTTAAAGGTTCCCTTCTTCGTGATCCCATGTTTTAAACTTTAGTTAGTGTGCAATGTTGTTGTTAGAGTATAAATAATATCTGTAAAATTCTAAAGCTCAAAGTTCAATGCCAAGTGAGATATTTTATTTAACAGAATTCGCCTACAAATAACGACCCGTTTGGACTACAGCCCCCTAGTTCCTGCAGTAATGACGTCACTAAAACAGTTTTTTGACTAACCTCAGCCCAAATGAATACACAAACAGGGGGCGTGGTCTTGTTGCGCTCGACGGAGAAGAAGGAAGAGCTGCTTTTGTGTTTGCCATGTCGTTGAAACGCTGTTAAGAGTCCAATTATCTTTGTTTGGGCTTCCCAGAGACGCTTTACTTGGAGATTAATGATTACAATTTATGTTTAACTCGGTTCTCAAAAATTATAATCCACATGTAAAACTATGTGAAGCACTTGTTGCTGAGGACAACTTCCTCAATCTCAATCAGTTTAATGCCGGATTCGCACAAAGATTATTCTTGAAAGATGGAGCAGTTCTCTTTGTCTTGAGAAGGCGTTGTTTATGGACCACAACCGGTAAGTGTGTTTTATTATTTAAATTGGTGCCTGTAACAGTTTCTGTAACTTATTACACAAAGGGCAACGCTGTTTAGCTTTGTTAACTCGATGTTAGGGCTGTGCAAAAAAAAAAAAAAACGAATGCGATTTTCATGTGCATCTTGTCAGTAAAAAGGCTCCTGTGATTATAAATACATCTCCAGCAAATGCGTTTTAGCCCAATCAGGTTACCAGGAGGGCCGCATGCACTCAGCTGGTGTTGAATCACAACACAGGAACCGCTGGCCAATCAGAACTCGTTACTATTTCTGAAGGAGGGACTTTATAGAACAGGGAAGTCATCAGCCCGTTTTTATGATAGTGAAAACAGAGGTATACAGATAGGTGAATTGTGTGAAAAATACTGTTATTTACACGCGAAACATGAACACATGTTATATTGTACACTGTAAACACAATCCAAGCTTCAAAAAAAGTGCGAATAACGGGACCTTTAAGACTTATCCACACCCTCCTAAAATGCCTTATTAAAACATGCCCCATGTCTAGGTCACTGTGCGGGAAGATTTGCATAAATGCCCAAATGTTTATGCAAAGAAAGAAGGCGTAACTTTCTCGCTGTAGCGCTGTCTATTGTTGGCTCTGCCACCCTGAAGCTGTTTGAAAGTGAAACTACTTTGTTTGGCCTTCAAAAAGAGGACACCACTAGAAATCAGTGATTAAATTGTATTGACAACCCTGTTTCCGAACAGTTCAATCCAAATATTCAGATGTGTGCAGCACATTTTACGGAGGATTTGTTTTCTGAACCTGGGAGAGTACGAGGTCGGCTGTGCACAAAGGCTGTTTCTATAAAGGGCCAATTTCAACTTTGCAACAGTCTGTTTTCATAGGTGAAGAATTTGCCACTGATGATTCAAACGCAAGTATTGAGCAGTTTAGAGTAGTGCTGGTTGTATGATGTTTCTCCAATCACAAATGCAGACATGGTTTTATGATTAGGTGGCGTGATATGCAACACAACACGTAAAAAGACAGTATAAGTCTTTATAATCAGTAATTATGACCTCACTGGATGAATGCCTTGTTTGTCATGGGTTTTATTATTTTTGTCTCGTCCCACCGGGACACGGCATCACAGTATGGTAAAGGGTGTAACATTTCCGTCAGGCGCTTGAGGTATTCGGCCAATCACAACGTACTGGATAGGTGGCCAATCAGAGCACACCTAGCTGTTCAGAATGATGAGCTATGCAAAAATCAGAAAGGTAGGGCATAAAGGAGCATACAGTATGTGGAAAATAATGTTTTTTTTTTTTTTTTTACCCTTAAACCACATAAAAACGATCAACAGGCTTAAATATGCCGTTATGATTCAAAGAGCTAATAAAGTAATAAGGTGTTTACTGTAATCTACTAACCTTTTTAAAATAATATCTTTTTTTTATAAGATAACAATCAACAGTTAAAATATATAACTTGTGAAAGTAAACACGACCTGATATTTGAATGCAGCGGAGTGGTTTTGCATGAAACGCGCCCCCTTGTGGACTTTTAACTTCCGTCTTATTATTTAGAAACGGCCATTAATCTCAACAGCGGTCATTATATAATGCTCGCCTCGCTCTCACCCTTTGGATGTCTGTGACAGCAGCCCGAGCTCGGCTTTCGTCCCTGCAGGCTAGAATCACTCGAGCTCCCCTTTTCGCCAGATCCAGCGCGGTGGCTTTGCCGATGCCAGTGTTTGCTCCTGCAATTAAACCAGCTTAAAATGTCACTCTTGGCTATTCAGTTCCTGACCAAGAAACGCCTGTGCGAACGTTAGTGGACGAGTTGTCAATTTTGCGTTGTGTAACGAGAAGAGTCAAATCTGCAAAAGCGGTTTTAAATTGTCAATAATAATAAAATGAGGACATGCGTGACTGGTTGCAGAGAATATCAAATGCACTAAAACCGAGCACATACCGGTCACGATCACGGTCTTCCCGTGCAGCTTGGCCATACTTTTACATTTTGGCAGGTGCAACACCGTCACGCACAGCAGCAGGTAAAACCCGACGAGTCCTCCGCAAATGAGCAGAACGGTAAACATCATATTCAGACGATCAGAGCAATAACTGCTATATTTGCTTATGAAAGACCTCGGTCTCCTTCAGACCAGGAACAGGAAGACGAGCCTGGAGCCAAAAACCCCCTCCTGTAAAGTCTGTTCAGATTACACAACCAAAGCCCAGACACTCACAGCTATTGTACTGAACATTACACCACTGTTGAGCTGATTAAATTCATTACACTAAATATTTGTTATAGTTTCTGAGGAAACTGACCTGAAATAAAAGATGGACCTTTTAGGTGTCAGAGGTATCTAAATGATTGAAACACCCTGTTTATATCAGCCCTTCATCGTAAATGTATCCGATTCAAGCTTGTCCAATTATACACTAGATGAAAATGTTAAGTATGTTTTTTTTAGTACCCCTTTAAACCAACTAAATTGTTTGCATCATGCAAAAGGCAGGCATCAGAATATATGTACTGTAGATTTTTAAAAACCCCTTGATATAAAAATAATAGTAATGCTAACTTTAGAAAACTACTAATCTTACAGAAGAGCAGGCTGACACAAAGCACAAAACACAAAGCTACTGAATTTCTAAAACATGTTATTTAAAATCTGGTTTGTATTTACATTTTTGACATAAGAACCTGGTGAAAACTAAATTACGGAACCACATGAAACAGACACATAAAAGGACTGAACAGCAACCAAATAATGCACAACAGAAATAATACAAACTGGAGCACTTTTTTGCACTGAATCCTGTGGATCTTTGGCTATTCACATGGATACTTACATATATGTACATGAGTCTCTTTGCACACCAAAGAAACACCAGGTCTGACTGCGCTCCGGTGGACGTACATAAATAAAAGCATCCGTTTTTATAAACAAAAATTAAAATGTGTATTTATATAAAAACTATTGTTACTGGCACAAAATAGAACATGTTTTGATGTTTTTCTTTTACATGTGAAAACTGCTCATTGGTTCTGAGCATAGATCAAAGTTCATGATCAAAGTTTCCCTTTAAAAATGCAAGTTTTGCATTGAGACAAGAAAAAGTGTGCAACCTGCCAAAAAAGTCTGAAAGAAACTAGAAAAAAAGTCACCTCATGCAAGTGTGTAAACAATTAAATAATTAGGAAACCGTTTAAATTGTACAAGTAGAAGCTTTAAGGGTTAAGTTACAAGATTGTGTTGGAGCAGAGGAGGCGTGGCCTTGCTCAGCTGCTCCCCCTGTTGGCCAGGTGTGGGAGTGAGGCTGCAGGTGGTGAGCTCCTCTCGAAGCGGCTTGTTGGCGAACTCAGTGATACTGAATATAAACTGCAAGCAGCCCAGTTTGACGTGGCTTCCGTGATGGAGGAGTGCAGTGCCTTCCCATCCTGCGCCACTGCCTCCAATCAAACTGGAGCTGCTGTTTTTACATTTACACGGAGTGATGGAAGCATCGTGGGACATGCAGCTCATAACTCCACCCTCTGTTGTTGAAGCCACGCCCACTGCAGACTCCTCCTGCTCCTTTTTTCTGCAGCGTCCTACAAACACACTTGAGTTAATACTAAAGCTTACTCTGCAACGTTTTCATGAAATGGAAATCACCGTTATCTATTTTCTAAATGCATGTTATTGACAATGCATTTTTCATCTTCCCCATCTGGGAAGAGAAATAACTCACGGATGATGTTCTGCACTTTGGCTAGCAGGTTGCTGGATGGACTCTGGTTCATCTTCTCAGAGAAGTCACAGGAATATAATACGTTGTCGACGGTTGTCCCGTGTTCGCTGTAGTTCAGCAGTTCATACTGCTTTGTATTCTGCAGAAGGAGAGAACAAACGTGTGTACGTGTAAATGACCTCCTTTGTGCTTAAAGCATGTTCAATGTTTAAAATCGCATACCTCATCATAAAATATACAGGCATGTTTCCCTGAAACGTAGTTACAATGCCCATAGTTTGTAAGGCACACGTCCATATCAGCACCTGCAATGAGAAAACATAGTTGTACTGAACAGTGTAGGATGACGCATTTACTGCAGCCACAGAATGATAATCACCTGTCCCGATGTAAAGACTCCTGTAGCACATATTTACAGCCATTCCCTTTTCCGAGGCCGAACACAATGAAGCTCTTGCCTGCACTTCCCTGTTTTGGGCTGAAATGAAACCTCAAGAATTTATTCCCTGAAGGTAACACAAATTTAGAAAAAAGCATAATGAATAATAAATCTCATACCTTCACTGTGTTTCCTGCCAGTGGGTGATACAGTCAAAGAGGAACTGCTCTCAACAGGAGAGGCTTTCGATTCAAAGAGCTGCTGAATCCTCTGCCATGCTAAAAGCTTGATAAATTTATCATCCAATGAGCCAAGCTCAACTTCTGCAAAAAAAAACAGGGTTTCAGAATGCGTACAAAAGGCTGCCAACTTTTGAAGTGTTTTGTTTAATATAGCTCAAGTAATAATAATAATGAACCTAATAAAATAATTATTTTATTATCAATTTGATATGTGTGACCCTGGACCACAAAACCAGTAATGAGTATCAAATTTTCAAAATTGAGATTTATCTATTATCTATTTATCTTATCAGAAAATAAAAATTGATTATTTCTGACCCCTACAATGTTTTTTTGGCTATAAATATACCCCAGCGACTTAAGAGCGTTTTTGTGCTCCAAGGTCACATATAACAATTTTTCCCCCTAACTGTGCAGGCTTACAAACATACACATGTATTATATATTCTAATTCAACTATGTAAGTTTGCTGAGTATGTATGAAATTCTATGAAAATAGCAGTCCGATTTATGGCAGCTTTATGTATAGATAGATATTAACTGTAATTATGACTGGTTTATTTACTAGCTAATTTCACTGACTTAACTGTAGGGAGCGCCAAAGTCACAAAAATACACAAAACTACATAAATGTTAGAACTAGGAGGGATTATGAATTACAATATCTTTTCAACCTAACTTGAAAAGCAAAACAGAAATATTACAAGATTCCTCTCTGAAACACAAAAAACCCCACCTCCGCTGTCCTGCACGATATCTTTTATTCGTCCGGACAGCTCCAGCATGTTTGGTTCTGTGCGAGAGAAGACGTCACCACTGCCTGACGTCACAGCATCCAAAACAGCATTCCCATCTGATAAGAGTAATCAGCCAATCAATATTTTTAAAGCATCGCTATGTAATAATCAAACTAGAAACTGGAAGGGGATGTAGATTTCTGACCTTTTGACCTGGTGTCTGAGATGCTTTTCTGTGATTTGACTGCATGCGCTCCTGAACATAAAGTAAAGCCTGAGAGTTTTGCTGCTACTGTGTCTGAAGCTGATGTCGTTTTCTCATGGTCACATGATGGAGCGCTGGGTTCAGATTTGACACACACAGGAGGAGAGTCCTCAGTTCTACTACAGGACTTTAAGCTGGCTCTCTCAGTCTTGATCTGTGTTTCAGGGTTGGCATGGTTGGGTGGAGAGGGCGCGTGTAAACGGGACATTTCATGGTCAGTGGTGTTTTCTTGGGTTCTATCAGGACCATGCATTCCATTGGACCGAACCAATCGGTCTACAGGGCCATTTGTGGTCTTACAGTTCTGACACAGTCCATTAGTACATGAGCTACAGGAAACTTTCGGAGCAGTGTTCTGGCTGCCCGTTGAGACGGCACTCTGGCAAGAGTCTCTGGGTTTCAGATCTGTCTTTTCTGTGTGCTCTGAATCCCAAGGAGATGTTTGTCTGTTTCGTAGATGCCTCATAATGCTGCACTGCAGCGAGATGACGTCTTTGAGCCACTACACCATAGCATAATAAAAGCACTGGTTCAGAAACAACACTGAATTCAAAAGCAGAAGCAAACCGCAGGCTGATTATACACACCTGACACTGTTCGTCTTCACTGGCTAAGTGCTGTGGGGCAAACGATTCTGGAAGGCCAGTACAGATCAGTTCCCCTTCACGGATTCCTGCCGTGGCCATCAGAGTAGGTGGGTTCTGATACTGTGACTTAATGGCATCTGGAACCTGCGATTAACCAAGCAATATTTCAACATCATCTCAAGTGTCCATCACTAGTGTCAAACAGTACGTTTAAAAGAGGACAGATTACCTTCAGAGTCTTTCTGCTGTTGGCATGAGCGGTTTGCTGTGTAGGGGGGTGCTGCCGATGTATCCGCTGCAGGAAGTCGAGTTTGACGGCATGCTGGGATATGCGGTCCTGAAACTGGTCAAATAACTGGCAACGGTTGCTGAAGGTCAAGCTCCTCTGGTTCAGCTGTGGGGAAATGAGGAAAATTCATGAGTAGCATGTTTGTAGAGGTCTTTTCCATTTTAGCATATGAAAGTGTCACAATTCAAAAGATACACAAGTTTCTGGTTTCTGTTTTACACAAGCTTCCTTACTACTAGGTTCTGGATGTGGTTGGGACACATCCACCTGCCAGTAGGGAAGGCAGTGAGAGGCGGGTCCAAACAGTCCATATGAAACAAAAGAGGACAATAATCGCACTGGATCAGTGGAGCCAATCGACAGCTCCTGAGAGAAAAAGACAACTATTAATGTATAATATCCTAAAATGGGGCCCTTTTTAAAAATAAATAAATAAATAACATGTATATATTTACAAAAGCTTGTACCTGCTGCATGTATAGCACACCTTCACTGGCAGTGGAACCAGTCCAAAATGGTCCAGTTCATGTTGTGGACGTTTAATGTTCTTGGCTGATAACTCGTCTTTTCGTCTCCTTTTGCTGGTGCCTGAGGCGAGAAAACAGGTACACTGAATCTTAGAATCACATACAGTCTGTTCATAGTATTTTAAAGTGAGATCAGAATGTCCTGTACCTGGAAGTGCGGTCGTGCAAGTGAGGTCATTTGGAAGCTGGAACTGCGTAGGGTTCATTTGCATGGCAGCGGCGATTAGGAGGCCGAATGGTCTTTTGAGTGTGGTTGTGATGTTTGAGAGTTCAGGCTCAGAACCCTGGGCCTCGTCCTCCACATCCAGGAGATATTCCTCCATGTCGTTCTGCTCAGACGGTGTGTCTGTGGAAGAAGTGTTGGAGTTGGGCGTTGCGGGTCGGCTGCTGGGTCGTCTCTCCAAAAGTCGTACCTGAGCGACAGCAGCCCGAAGCCCTGTGCCGCACGACCCCACAGAAGGATCCAGGCGTAATGTCCCACATTCCTGCTCAGGACACGGAGAAGGCATCTGCTTCCCCAGCTGCAGCTCCAACAGACCGTTAATTTGCTCCTTCTTCTGCTCCCTTTTCTGTTAAGAGCCAAAATACAAATAACATGATTTTGAACATTTTTGAACTTAAGGCCTGTTTCTTTCTTTTCTTTTTGTTGTTTTTAAGGACCCACTGGCATAATTGATAAAAAAAATTGTAGAATTAAAGTATAAAGATTTTTCAAACTCATGTGATCAGCTAAGAAAAAAAAGGAAAACCTTTTCTCTCATTCAGTATGACTATACAATAACAACTTAAGAACATAACATCAATTACACAATATAACAATAATTTAAAATATATTACGTTATAAAAATTACATATTACTATTACTCTAATAACATTAATGTAAAATAAATAACTTCAAATGTAACACCATTTTACATTTATGCATTTAGCAGATGCTTTTATTCAAAGCAACTTATTTTTTTATCAGTATGTGCATTCCCTGGGAATTTAACCCATGACCTTTTACGCTGCTAACGCATTGCTCTACCACTGGGGCACAGGAACATCATCTGAAAAATCTTATCTGAAAACTGCAGGGAGAGTTTAAGGCTTCTCTGTTGTATAAACTATTCTCATTTAAAATTTGGAAAGATTACAAAATTATGGGCAAGTTTAAAACTTCGCATAACATGAGTGGTTGTTTCATAACAGACAGGACACCAACCTTCTTGCGAACAGTGCAGCGATGGCACATCCAGTCTCCAGGGGGCAGCATTTCTCTGCACAATGGCGGGTTACTGAGGAAATGTAAACAAAGTCAGAGGTAATACTACAGGCTTAGCACAGAGAAAACATACACTGTTATAGTATGCACAGCCATTCAATACAACAATGAATGATAATGGGACAGCAGACCAGCTTTTTACTTTAGCCTACTTTGAATGTAAAATTTAAAAAAGCAAAAAACCAACAAATTTCTTTTTAAGTTTTAAAGTTTCTAAAACCATGCCCACATTAAACACCTATGCAAGAGATGATTTAAAAGAGGCAACTTTGAATAAGCTATCTATACCCAGCCGGTATTGAGAGGGTAGATCAAAACCTCTCTCTGTAAGAAAGGAGTCTCTCTTTTCTAATGCATTGCACATTTGCAAAAAGATCTATGTTCAAACTACTGATGGTAGATCCTGTAATGAAGTCTAAATGCACCAGGCTCTCAGATTCTATATTACTTCAACAACTGGGTAAAAACATAGCAAATAAAAACCTGTTCTAACTTTCCTATCTATAACTTCCCACAGTTCTTTCAAATACCTGACCTGTTAAGAGAACTTCCTAATGTAGTTTCTATCTGAAGCACATCTGATCAATCCCAGAAACTCTGTAATTTAGAGTCTACACAAATACAGGCCAGTGCGGCAGATTTCCAGTGGCCCATGGCCCACTCTGCACCAGCTGCATGTGTTTCTCCTCAAACACACATGGAATCATTTCACCTCCCAAACAGACGGAATAAACAATGAGAAAATCCGGAGGTGAAATCGATGCGATTCAAACATCCTCCACTGCAGCTGACCGTCTACTACGGCATGAAGTGAGATTAGTCACAATAAAACAAAAAGAGAGACATATCTTTTCTTTCAAACTCTGATGTACATCCGAGTGTAACAGACTAACAAATAAGAAAAAAAAAACTGCACCGCAGGGATTTGGTTATGTGCATCAGTTGTTGACTAGATTTTGAGATGTGGACAGTGCATTCAAAAATGAAGGCAGATGAGCGTTAAAGCTTGCAGGGTTGAATTTTAGCCGGAAGCCCTGCATATGTCATCAAAAAGAAGTCTGTCTTTTATCAACTAAAAAATGTAAACCTGCACGGATTATCTATAACATGCATTTCTAAAACAGATACAGCACATTTTTATTTAATGCTCACGTTAATAAACGAAGCCGATCAAAGATGTGGAAACATCTGACAAAGTGACTTAAGGAAAATCCATCTCATAATCTTAATCTTTTCATAATGGAGACGTGGCCGTGGCGTTCAGATGTCCATAGTTAATGATTATTTATCAGCTCCCTGCTACAGCTTTTCCCTGCTCATGCAAAAAACATCAGCAAATAAATAAACTCTAACACCCAAGATGTTCCAACTGGAGATGCAAGAAGAAACCTCAGCCAAATCCGACGGACATATAGTTGTAATGCATGTGCCCCAACTAAACAAGCATCACAGTCCTCAGCCCAATGTTGTCCTAGCTCCAGCATCACACACACCAGCACTGTAGATGGAAGGCAGCAGGGCAGTGATCACAACACAGCAGGTCCCCTCCTTCCCGGCAGCTGTCACAGGTATCGTGATTGGTGGCCCTGCCGGCTCTCCTGGTGCTCCTGTCCGGTTTCCTGGTCCGCTTCTCTCCATCCTCAGATTTGGGTGGTGCCAGCAGAGTCTGGATTTGCTGCAAGAGACAGATTCAGAAACTCATTAGTGAAACATCTGCCCACTGTTTTCATCACATCAGCCACTCGAGCCATTGTTGGGCCGTGACCGTGAACGCGCGCGCGCCCCAGTGAAGGGAGCCTATGGAATGGATGACATTAGCGAGCAAGAGCTTGTTAGCGGCGGCACTGACAGTGTTAACCGGACACTGAAGAGAGGATTAAACGAGTGCACAAGCGTGTTTGTCTTACCTCCATCAGTCCGCCGGAGGTATCCAGATCGTACACGATCGTCGGGGTCTCCATTTTTCCCCACATCAACACCAGCCCCAACTGGTACTGTCTCCCTCAGCCGCTACGTTACACCACGACTCCTGTCAGATGAAGAGCGTCTGACCTCCAAACAGCCGTGGGATTCCCGCCCGTGTCTGTTGTGGCTCCGCGCGGGCTCTCCGTTAATCGAGCAGGCGCGCAGAGGCCTCTATCCGTGGTGCTGTGCGAGACTCCGGCCCGGCAAGAGAAGGAATAATAAAGACACAGAAATTATCATGAAGTCCATGTTGGAAAGACGTCAAACATCAAGCCTCTCGAAGAAAAAATCCTCCGAGGAACTGGCAACGGCGAAAACCAGACGATTTTCTCCCGGTGAAACAACGACTTAACGGCGGAGCATCTCTGTTGTGATGAAGGAACGCTCGCGCGAACTGACGCACAAACCCGTATGCGCATGCGTCACCCCTTCAGTAGCGCTGGGAATCCAATTCATTTAGAGAATCGGTTCGCTTTAGTGAACAGGTTCAGTAGAATCAATTTACTGATTTTCCATGGAGGAGGGTTATGTAATAAAGAATTAACATTTATGCATCTATATATTAATAGATTTTTAAATAACTATTTATATGATAAATATTTAAATACTGTTCTGAATGACTTTGCATTGTTTATGGTTTTTACAAACCTTAAAACTCTCCAACCAAAGTTTATTTTTATTATTTTTAAGGGATAGTTTACCCAAAATAACTACTCACCTTCCAAACACCTGTTGACAGTGTTGACAGCCTCAGTCACCATCCGCTTCCATGTATTTTCTATACAATACAAGTGAATGGTGACTCAAGGTGCCATTCGGTCATACCAGAGGGAGGAAAGAGGAAATTCATTCATTTGTAATTAAAGAAAATACATTTATCAGGGTGAGTAAATGATGACAGATATTTAAGTTTTGGGTAAAGTCTAAAGTATCCATTGTTTACTGTCGAGTGGTTTACAAACGATTTGTGAATCGGTTAGAATGAATCTTTATAAGGAGCCGGCTCAGAACAACGATTCGTTCGCGGTCGGGCATCACTTACCCGTAAACAGTGGAGCCATCTTGCTCTTTTCCTGTTTATTAATAAAAGCTCTCTGTCGTAGTAGTCATTGTGGGAAACGTCAGTATATCCTTTTTGTGGGTGTGAGGAACTTGTTAAATACATCAACCGGCGAAGGTTGGAAAGCGGATGCCATTATCCGGTTTGTTTACGTGTTCGAGTCTCTTTGTATTGTGAGGGAAAAATCTGGCCTCTGATTGGTCCGTTCTGTCGCCGGCGTGACATGAACCAGTGTGTGAAACGGAAGAAATGAAACAATTTATTTTTGGTGGTTTTGGAATGGACTAATTTTAAAATCTCCAATGAGCACTGAAAAATGGTGGTGAACAATTGTTAATTAATTTATTATGTATATAATATGTAAGCTATCATAGGCTATATGTATAATCTAATTAATTTTCACATTTACATTCATAAAAATTCAACATTCAGAATAAATTAGCATTCATAGATATTCAATATTTAGAATAATTGATAATAGAATTAATTCTACTGAAAAATTTCATTTTATTCTAATAAAATCAGAATAAAAATAAATATGCAGTAGAATGATAAGAAAGATAAAGCAGTGATATTTTTCAATAAATAGCTGGAATCTTGTTTAAATTAAAACTTTGATAGCTGCAGACTATATTGCATAATAAATACATAACACAAAATCAAGTTTTAGACCATTTATTTACAGTGTTCTGCAAATAAGCCCACATGCAGCGACAGTTTTACAAAGAGAAATGGCTTTATCACCATCATGAGCTCAACTGAACTCAAGACTCTCAGCCATGCTCACAACTCTCATAAGGTTTTGCTGCATGTGGGTGGAAACAACCTCCACCTCTGTGGTTCCCTTATGTGAAACAAATAATCCAGTGCATTCTGATATAGTCCAGACTCCAGCCTCAAAGTGTGAGCCTTGTGGAGTTTCACCAGACAAAAAAAGAAAAAAAGTACAACACAAATCGCAGGCTCTGATGTGCTACAGAAATAAAACCCTATTGTCCACCATCATTAATGTGCTGGCAGAGGTCTTGGAGAAAAATACATTTACAGGAGCCCAACAGAAAAAATGAGAGGTGCCAAAAGAAAGACAGGTGAATTTTACATACACACCTTGTATTGCCTTGCATCCTGAAAAGATAAACAAATCAGATTTCAGTACAGCACAGTAGTTCCGCTTAGCTGTAGTGTTCAAAGTCTTCATTCAGAGCCCAATTAAATACAGCTGGTGATCCAAGTCGTAATTGAAACAAAAACATTTAATGGAAAAAATACACAGCTTTGGAAGTGACATATTAATTTACTATTGTTTTTATTAGATAAAAAAATGCAGTAAAATAAAATGTACTTTTAAAATGTAATTTATTTCTGTGAGGCAAAGCTGACATTTCAGAAGCCATTATTTCAGTCTTGTCTTCAGTGTCACATGTTCCTTCAGAAGTCATTCAAGTATGCAGTTATATGATTCGGCACTCTGTAATTTCTTCTTCTTTTTTTTTTTATCAGTGTTGTGCTGCTTAATATTTTTGTGAAAACCATTATGCTTTTTTGTAGTAATGTAAATGTCTTTTCTCTTCCTTTTGATCTATTGAATGCATCCTTGCCGAATAGAAGCATCGTGTTCTTTCATATAAAAAATAAATCTATATTTATATATGTTTATGGAAGTATAATGTGCAAGCTAATTCAAGAGCTTCATTATCATTTTCTTATTTGAATCAAACTTATGAAGACATGAAACACAAAAATTATGAACATGTGAACATAAATGACTTGAAACAAAACATGAATCCTGTGCGATTCATATGAAGGTAATATAATGTAAATAAACAATAATAATTGTATAATCATTCCAGTGGAATTTGTTATTCACATTCAACAGATATTTCACATTTTTCACATTCAATAGATATCAGCGAAATTATTTTTTGGTTAATATTTGGTACTCCAGTATTAGTAAGAACATCCGATATGAGAACATGAAGAGGGTAAATTGAGACACACGCACACACACACGCGCACACACACACGAACACACATGCACACACACCATCTGCTGAGTTCTAGATATCAATGACCCACAGCCTTGAGCCTAAATGGGTTTTTACATCTAAAATGAATGTTTTCATGAGGGACCCAGAGTCTTCTCTTCTCCACTGCAACCTGACATATTTTATTCTAACCATTTGTATGTTATGAATAAACAACAACAACCAAAAAAACAAAAAAAAACAAAATACATTTCTTCAGGTAAATTTCTTAAATCTTAAGATTTTATGTAACATTGCACTAAATTATGAAGATATAATATTATATATCTTGTCCTTAATTCTTTAGTAGCATCATTCATGGTACTACGGCTACATTACAGTATAAATGGCCTTTAAAATAAAAGCATATTTCTCTGTTTGCTATTTAGCCATTTAACTTTGTTTATTCACACTATATGTTCTGCAGACCTACTCAGTGTCACAAATGACAGGTGGAATGACAGAATGGCAGGTCAGGACAGGACGATGGTGTTGTGAGAGCCCACGTCTCTGAGGTTAATGGCATCCATACTTACTCCCGTCTCATACACAGGGTTGTCAAATGCAGATTCTTCTGTCATATTGTCATACGGTGGAGATGATGGCCCAGGAAGCTGAAAAGTCTTGCTCTGAGCTCTGCGGGAAAAAACCCCCAAAACAACCTTACTAGTGAAGAACAAACCCCAAAACAAAAAGCAGTGTCCTTTTCCCAGCCCTTGAAACTTACACTGAGATGCAGAGGAAAACGACCAGGAGAAGCATCAGCACCGCCGCTACAGGAATCAGAATGGCGTCAAACTCTGTACCAGCAGCTGTAATTTGGACATTTTATTGAACATTTAAAATAATATATTACGATGACGAATTAGGATGATTTAATCTTTTCTGATTACAACATATTAATAATACTGAAAATAGTGTCACCGTTCAATCTGTGTTCCTCACTATTTCTTGAGGAAGCTGCAAAACACCAATAACATCTTCTGTAAGACATCTGAATCATTAAACAGTGCTTTGAAATGCATAAAGATGTATATACCACATGAAAGAAAGGAGTTCGTACCTCTGCACATAGGGGGCGCTCCGCTCCATTGAGACGGATGTCCAGGGAGGCAGTGGATAGTGGGTTCACCCTGAAGCGCATAACCTGTACGGCATGTGAAGCTCAGAGTCTCTCCTGCCTGGAAAAATGCTTTCTCTGAACTTTGGATGGCCGTGGATGGAGCGCCAGGGTTACTGCAAGGTTCATATCTTTCAGCTACAGAAAAAAACAGAGATTTCAGTCTGCTGTGATGCACTGTATGTGCCGGGATGCAGTAATTCTGAAGTCCACTAGATGGCAGTAGAGTATCAGGTTTAGGGTTGCATTTCTTGTAATGCTGAGGAATAAATGCAACAGCACAGATGTTTTACCACTTACGGACACATTTGGGCAGTCTTTCACTCCACTTTGGGTCTGCAGTATCTCTGCTGTAGCAAGTGAGCACTCCTGGGCCAGAAAGTGAGTATCCTTTGTTGCAAATGTACTCCACGGATGATCCCACAGCGAAACGAGAGCCAGTCAACAGTCTCCGGCTGTTTTCCACTAGCCCCGGCTCATTACATGACATAACTAGGCAAATATCAGAAATAAAAACACATGATAAAAACAACAATAACAACAAAAACAATACAGAAAATGGTTATAATTTCCCAAAACTAAAAAAAAAAAGAATGAAGATAAGAAAACAAATTAGAGAAACAAAACTATGCTGGAACTGAAAATTATAATTTGTCATAATTAAACAATTAAATATTAATTATAAATATTAAATATATAAATCTAAATTCTATTTTAAACATCAACTATGGTGGTTAAAACATTAATGATGTTTAATAATAACTATACAGTATATATTATTAATACATAATATTAGTTAGATTCATATTATATTATGTTAATTAATTCATTTAATTATTTAAAAATAAGACATTTGTGCAAAGGTATTGGCTCAATAACTGTGATCCACATCATTATCTTCAGGAAATTTGAATGGGAATGAATTCAGATATTAGTTTTCAAGAAGTCTAATTATTTATAATTATTTATAATATCAAACCAACAAACTTCCATCGCTAAACCCACACAGATACCTAATTATTTATTAATTATATATATATATATTATATATCCGGGATAAAGATTAAAAAATATATCTTCAAACTACGCAAATAATGATAAATAATAATTATTTCGACATTTATTCGTACACTGAACCGAGAACCGTTTCTGTCAGAAGGGTCTTATTCGAGAACCGAGGAGCTGATGATACTGCGCATGTGTGATTCAGTGTGAAGCAGACTGACTCACAGCTCGTCTGAACCGAACTGATTCTTTTGGTGATTTATTCTGAACTGATTCTGTTATAAGCGCGGGTAAACTGAAGGCTTGAATTAAGGGCAGTCATCGCTAATGACATTACATCGAGCGCAAAAGAACCGGTGAACCGTTTTTTTTTCAACTGGTTTATTTGATCGAATTGTCTGAAAGAACCGGTTCACTTGAGCACCTGCTCCTTTGCCCCTTAAGTGCCCTTTTGTCAAAGCAAAATTTCCTCGAGTTTTTTTTGTAATAACATACCCTTTTGCGAATGCCTGCCCACGCCCAATCATAATATTATTACAATTTATTAATAATAATTTAGCCGTAAATAAAATGACCAACATGATGACCTTTCACCTGACCGGGAAAATTCCTCACGTCGCACGCGCATTTTTTTAAAAGATATTTTCAACACCGTGACAGCTGGTGAGTGGTGTTTCATTCTCAGCGAAGTGATTTTGATGTTTATTTACTTATTATTATTTTACAAGAACGATGTGATGCGAGAAGCCTGTAGTGTAGAAGTAACACTAGCGTACTGTTTGAGGGAGAAAAGTTTCACAGGCATCGAGGGGTCTGGTCTTTTTATGTTATTTGACTAAACTTTTATTATATTACAGTAATTATTTATTTTTTAACACGTTGAGCGCCTTATAAAATAATTATCACAACACTGGTTAGGCTTATTCAGATTTTCTCATTCTCTGAATTGTCATTATAAAAATAAAAACAATTCAGAAATGAATTATATTTAATTTTAAATGTGACGCAAATATTTTTTTTTCTACAATAGCAACAGTGTTTACAACAGCAAAACCACTTTAGCCTGTAAACTCAATAATATATCTCTGGAAATAAATGTAAAAATATAACTGTCAATAAAAAATGCATAATATACCTGACATCAAAGTGCAGTGTGAAGGATATGAATAACAAATGTAGCCTGTCATTCGTTTACATTACAAAGGTGTTAACTTTTAGACAAAAACAACTACAACAGTAATAATAATATTAATCACCGACCATTTTCCAGTGTATCAGTTTTTTTATGTTTTGTATCAATATTTAAGGAGGACTTACTGATTAGGTGCAAGAGTAGTAGTGATGGTTAAAATAATAGATTAATGCTGAAACAGAAGAAAAATATATTGCTGTATTGATATTTTGAACAGCGCCATTTAAAGCCTTGTTCCATGTGCCCTTTTTATGCTTTGAGCACCTGCCCTTCCAAAGGTCTCTACACGGCCCAGTTCAGAGGGAGTGTCAGTCACGTTAAAAAATGTAATAGCTTAAGTCATTTGTGGATTAATGCTTATTGGAGACGCGAACCGTTTCAAACGATTCAGTTTTATTTGGTGAACTGGTTCAAGAAGATCCGGTTACATCGAACGATTCGTTCGTGAACCAGATATCAGTAACGTTACACTTCAGTGTTTTGAAATCTCCCACAACAGACACTGAAGAGAAGACAATGCTGAATAAAGTCATAGTTTTTGCTATTTTTGGACCAAAATGTATTTTCGGTGCAGTAATATGCAGTCATTAGCCGTGCCCAATCTATTTTTTGTTGGTTTTCATGAAACCCCCTTGAAATGACCAGGACCCCCCATTGCCCCCCCAATCAAAATTGTCTGGAGCCGCCACTGCTCGGTATTCACAGTTAACGGACTCCGCATCCATATTTAACGGCTCTGTCTGCATCTATCGTGATAGGGAGGTTATTATTTGTAGTAACCTTAATGTACCAGTAGATGGCAGTCTACCTAGTTTTAAATCTATGCAGTAATTATCCGCATGTTAATTAAGTTTTCTTAGTGTGACTTAAGCACTAATGATCTGCTGTGACCTTTAAGTCTGATATTAGCTCTTACTTTTCTCACAGATGGGGACGTCTCCACTCCATGTCAGATCCCACTGGCACATCAGGATCTCTGAGCCCTGCAGACGGAAGCCTGGGTAACACTGGTAGGTAATAACAGTACCATGGGTCAGGTCGGGATGAGACGTGCTCTTCCAGCCATTAGGGATTTCTGGCAGCTCTGCGCAGGTGTCATTACGTGGCACTTCTAGCATTTGAATGGTGGAAGGAGAAAAGAGACATTGGGTCTTGGGATTTTTCTATTTTTACCGTAACGTTTTGAATGTAAATGAGGCTGCTGTGAGAAAACAGTTGCCCATTTGAGTCTTTGCCCATGACGGGCACTGCCAAGCAGGTTGGCACCTACTGTTTGTTCAGACACTGCCCAAATGTGATTCATTTAGGAAAATACAAGCTCTGGCTCAAAAGACATGTCAATAACGGATCCTTAATGTACTAATATTTACTGTAAACTGCTTAATCTACATACAAATGAAACAAACAAGAATGTAAAGATGATCGGCACATTCCCGTAACGCCACTAACCAAAGAAATGCACTACAAAGCCATTGTTGTATCCGTAGACATTGGAGGCTGGATCAGATTGAAACTGGATAGTCACATCGGCTGTAGAGGTATAGAGTCTAAATCGGGGAAGAAAACCGCTGTACTGGCCCAGGATGTTGGCTGTGAGGTCATCACCATCATAAAAGGTCAGCAGGTCATTCCTCCCCAGACGAAGACTAATAAAACCACACATATGAATGCACATCATTAATGTAGCTCATGAATTTTTATAGAAAAAGAAGTGTAAATGAAGACAGAACATTATTATTTTTAGGTGAACTATCCCTTTAATTAAGAAGAATGGTGGCATTCTAACATAAGAATCTGTCACGGCACCAGCCACATTTTTTCCCAGATGGTTTGCTGATGTCATCCTGCAATTCATCTTAATTTCCAAACCAACATGAGTAATGCAAGGGGAAAACAAATTACACAGCCTAGGCAGAAATTTACACAACAGTATCCACGCTGAGAATCAATCATGTTTTCCATTCTGTCATGCTAAATGGCAATAAAGGCCAGTGTTTAGATTCCCTCATCTATCGGGAGGCTGCATTTACCTCTTCAATGGGGAAGTGACATTTTGCTAAGAAATGAGATTTATTTAGTGTAATGTTGGAAAGCAGAGAGGCAGAGCCCTCAGGGCCGTCACACAGCTGTCAGCCCTTCGGGTTCTGTTGTTTGGGAAGGTCATAGATGAGCTGTGTTAATATTCACAGCCTGACAAAAGACAAGGGTACAATAAGGGTTTACAGAGTTAAATACACATATACATGTCCTGATAATCAGCTGAGATGGACTGTGTTTTTCTTCTTATTCCATCGAACAGGCTCATTGTTAGATACTTTCAGGCCTGTGTGTGTGTGTTTTGGAGGGTAAGTTTGGAAGATAATTTTGTGCAGAAGCCACTAAAGCTGAGTTAATGATGCATGTTGAGACACACAGAGGCTCAGGGTGCAGAGATAATGTCACACTCAGCCTCAGGAAGATTCGATGACTGGTGGACCATTGGCTTCTAAAAGGGGCAGAATGTCAGAGCAATAAAGAAAAAGCTTTTAATTTTACAAAATTTTTTCTTATTAATAATAAAAAGAGTAGGTTGCTTTTAAAATGCCACATTGTCTCTTTGTGAAACCTTTGTCTAATAAAATTTGCCAAATTTTCCCATCACAAATAAACTTCTTTACTCCCAATACCTCTTTAAAACCATTCAAAAACTAGTTGTACTGTACTAGTTGTACTCACAGATAAGTCCACAAACTAATCCATACCACTCTAAATCCACTCATGCCACCACAAAACACACCAAACAACTCCATAAAACCCATCCATATATATCCAAAAAATCTATTTGTTCCCCCTTTATCCCACTCATAGGCTACAAATACCTACCAAAAACACTACAAAAACACCTATATAACTCTAAACCTACCTATACCACCCAAAATATACCAAAAATATACCACCATAATAACCACTCATACCACCACAAAACACATAACTTCACTAAACCCATCCATATCAGTCCAAACTAATTCATACCATCCTAATCTCTGCTCATACCACCAAAACCCATCCTTCTCACTCTAAATGTATTTGCCTTAATGTTTCCCTCAGATCTTCTGTATTTATGAAAAAAATCTCAATCAAACCTCAGTACAATAGAGTGCACATCCAATAATACTGTAGGTCACTGAGAAATTGAAGAAGCTTTATTGCCTTGAAGTAACGTGCAGGTGTGACCTCTATCTAGGTGTTCAGCCTGGCACCTGTTTGTGGGCCCATTAGCGCTGAGTGTTAATGAGTCCGTGGGTGGCCTCCATGTCTGTGCTAAATCAATTAATCAGCTGTCATTACACACACTGTTCCTCTGTAATTGGAAGGTGGTGAACTGTACAGAATGCTAATAGAGAAGTGAAAGCTTTCTCATTAGAGGAGAATAGCAACACAAACATTTAGCTACACAAAGACGGTCCTAAAATATAACCATCTACCATTTCTGTCCACACACATGCATAGAGGTTCAGATACTCACACCTGGACATCCAGCATAAATCTCTTGTCCTCCTCCACATGTAGACCCCAGATACAATCCTGGCCTTTGTCATACGCTTCAGGCCAGTTTGGAGAAAGCACCACTCCTGCTGAATCTGTTATTTCTCCACTACACACCGCTGTAAAACAAACAAATGGTGTGTTCAGGTCCCCGTGGGAATTTTGTATTAACGATTTGGAAAGTCCGTATTACATCAGGTGCTTTCAAATCACTTTGGAGGGAACAAAATGACAATTTAAATAGAAAAAAGAAAAAAAAATATCTATGAAATTCATAACTGTGAATCGGGGGTGTTTTTGCTTTTTATGTTTTTATTCAATTAGTATAAGTGATGATATATGATATTCAGTACTATGATATATATCTAATATTTTAGCTAACTGGAAAAATGCAATTTTCTTCAAAATGTCCAAAAGAAGAAAGAAAGTCATGAAGGTTTGGAACGATATTAGGCGAATAAATCAATGTTTAAAAAAAATCAATTAACAATTAATTTGGATCTCATATTGACTTCAAATGGCATGTAAAAACAAAAATTAAATCAGAGATGCTGAAAGAGACATCACACACACAAAATCACCTCTGCAGGCTGGTTCTGTCTCATTCCATTGTGGATCTTCATCATTTACGCACTCTAAAATAACAGCGCCCTGCTCCAGTGTATAACCAGGCTCACAAGTGAACTCCACAACAGAACCAACTCCAAAAGCAGGATCACTTGTGGAGAAATTTCCATACTTCACAAACGGCTCATAACAGCTGCCCTGAGCAAAAGCTGTAGAAAAACAACATTGATACAATATAATAAACACAACAAAACAACAGTGCTGATTATTATTAGTTTTCTCATAAACAGTAAAAAGGCATTTTTTAGATTCATGCACTTGGCAGATACTTTAATCCAAAGTGATTTACGCTGCAGTCAATTAAGCTCATTATATCAGTTCTTGCACTCTCTAGCAAATATAGTATTTATAGTATTATTTCAGCAGGATGTTGTTTGTCAGCAGTCCTTGGTCATGGTGAACCTGTAATTCTATAAATATATGCAGTAATCTTTTGTCTCTGGGTAACATCTGTTCTATCTGGCCCTCTCTGTTCTTCTTCATCTGCTGTAACTAATTTGTTCAGGCCTTAAAGACACCGGAACTAATGAGAGGCAGAAGTGAACAAGCTCTTTTGTAAAAAATTACTGGAAGACAAGAATAACTCGTGTTCAGGAAATACAGAAGAGTCCTTGTACCTTCATATCGGATGGCAGCGCCTGTGCATGTGCCCGCCTCGTCACTGGTGAATTCCACAAAAAGATGCCTGCCGGTGCTAGTGACCCCCTCAGTGGGCAGATACTCGACTGCATACGAGTCATACAGGGGTGAAGAGTCGATGTTACTTCCATCCTTTATGAGGAGCCTGAAAACAAACAGAAGAATGTCAGCATCGCTACAGAGTAATTGTGTGAACAGATCAAGATTATTTGATCAAAAATGAATAAAATATTATTCTAATATAAAATAAGAGATTTCTCATTTTAAAATGTAATTTATTCCTGTGATGGTCTTCAGTGTCACATAATCTTTCAGAAATCATTATAATATGCTGATTTAGTGCTCAAGAAATGTTTTTAATATTGAAATGTTTAAATGTTTAAAAAAGTAAAAACAACAATTTAAAAAAAACCTGCCTGTCATCATCCTCAGCCAGTGCCACTTTCTCAAAGTGGACATGGAGCCGATGGCCCTCAGGGGCCTCCAGTACCCAGTGGCATGTCAGATTGTTGCTGTAATTTCCTGGAAACCCCGGAGAGATGATACGGCCCTGAGTGGCATTTTTCATCATCCCCCCACAAGAAACTAAGCATGAAAGACAAAAAGAAAGAAAGTGCTGTGAATTTGCTGCAATCAGTTGTCTTCATTTTCATTATGTTTGGCACAGATTTCCAACAGATTGACAAAAACTAATGTCTCTAATGAAAAGGAATAACATGGGTCCATTTAAATGCAACTAAATCACATTCACAAGTCACAAGTGTAGCAATGTTGAGGCAGTACATAGCTTTGGGTTGTCCTCTCATACCTTGACACCTTGGCTCTCTGCCACTCCAGTAGGGTGTGGTGGCATTTCGGCAAGTAAGAGAGGAAAGGCCCTGGAGCTGATAGCCAATCAGACAGGAGAAATAGGCCACGCCCCCCACCTGAAGACCAGTGACTGATACTTCACCATTTTCAGGGGCCAAAGGTGATGCACAGCTCAGAGCAAAGGCTGAAGAGAGAAAAAGAGAGAGAAACAGAAATTGATGGTATATGACTGAATGTAAAATTTATTTGAAAGTATCTATCATTTTTTACATTTTGTTTAGTGATGCTTGTGGCATTGAAATTAGTCACTGTAAATGCTTTAAGGCAGCCATTAAATACTGCAAAAATCGTGGTTAATCTGTTTTTTGTTGTTTTTTTTTGGCTAGTTTTCCATACCGTTTAAAATCAAAATACATTTTCTATTAAATAAAATGACTATTAGAGCTATTAGATATTATGTCTTGCCTTTGGTAAAAATCTATCAAAATTAAGCAAGTAAAAAAAAAAAATCATTTATTTTTTCAGAAAACAAGACTTAATATCTGAAAGGTACAGTCCACTTTTTTTAAAAAATAAGCTCATTTTCCAACTTCCCTAGAGTTAAACAGTTGAGTTTAACTGTTTTCAAATCTATTCAGCCGATCTCCGGGTCTGGTGGTAGCACTTTTAGCTTAGCTTAGCATAGATCATTGAATCTGATTAGACCGTTAGCATCTCGCTCAATAAAGACCAAACAATTTCTATATTTTTCCTGTTTAAAACTTGACTCTTCTGTAGTTATATCGTGTACTAAGACCAACGGAAAATAAACATTTGTGAATTTCTAGGCTGATATGCCTAGGAACTATACTCTCATTCTGGTGTAATAATCAAGGAACTTTGCTGCCGTACCATGGGTGCAGCAGGCGCAGAGATGTTACACAGTGCCTGAAAATAGTCCCCAGCAACTCTCCAATTACACAAACTAGCTGGACACTATTTTCCATGGTACAATAGCAAACTTCCTTGATTATTACGCCGGAATGAGAGTATAGTTCCTAGCCATGTTTGCCTAGAAAATCACAACTTTTCATTTTCCGTCGGTGTTAGTACACAGTGTAACTACAGAAGAGTCAAGTTTAAAGGGGGGGGGGGGGGGGTGAAATGCTATTTCATGCATACTGAGTTTTTTACACTGTTAAAGAGTTGGATTCCCATGCTAAACATGGACAAAGTTTCAAAAATTAAGTTATACGTTTGAAGGAGTATTTCTGTTCCAAAAATACCTCTTCCGGTTTGTCACAAGTTTCGGAAAGTTTTTTTCGAGTATGGCTCTGTGTGACGTCAGATGGAGTGGAATTTCCTTATATGGGTCCTGAGGGCACGTTTGCCGGAAGAGCGCGCGCTCCAATAGCAGAGCACTGAGTGAGAGCACAACAGGCATTCGCTGATCAGAGCGAGAGCATCACGAAATGTCACAAAAGAAGTGTGTTTTTGGTTGCCAGGGCAAGACAACCCTGCACAGATTACCAAAGAAAAAACAGCATTAAGGGACCAGTGGATGGAGTTTATTTTTACAGAGCATCAACGGAGTTGTGCAAGTGTTTGTGTTTGTTCCCTGCATTTCTAAAATGCTTGTATTACAAACAAAGCCCAGTTTGACGACGGATTTGCGTATCGTTTATTTCTTAAGGATGATGCAATCCCAACGAAAAAGGGTCACGATTGTGTGTTGGAACCACAATCGGTGAGTAAAACTGCTTAAAATATCTCTGCCTCCTTGTTAGTGCGTCCGCCTCCCATCGGAGACCCGGGTTCGAGCCCCGCTCGGAGCGAGTCGTTGCTGATGCTGCTCTCGTTCAGTTTCAGCCTTCACAGCTGTCACAGCTTCCAAACGCTCTCAACGCAAAAGCTTACTCGCGCTCGTGATTCTTTAGCTCCGCCCACACGTCACGCCTCCAGGCACTGGTGTTTTTCCGGGAAAAATCGGTAAAGACTATCTTTCTCTTATGAATATAATAAAACTAAATACTTTTTGGAGTTATGAAGGATGCTGTACTACTCTATAGGTACTCAAGATTAACAGGATATTGAGTGAAAACGAGCATTTCACCCCCCTTTAAACAGAAAAAATATAGAAACTCTTTGGTCAGTTTTGAGTGAGATGCTAATGGTCTAATCATATTCAATGATCTGTGCTAAGCTAAGCTAAAAGTGCTACTGCCAGACCCAGAGATCGGATGAATGGATTCGAAAATGGTAAAACTCAACTGTTTAACTCTGTTTAACCCTAGTGGAGTGTTCTTTTAAGTAATTTCCTTTCTTAGGTAAATGTCTGTTGATTTAATAATTTTTAGATATTTCAAATGTAAAACAAAACAAAAATACAAAATATGTAATTTTTTTGTTGTTGTTGTTGAAGTGTATTTGAAGGTGGCTGAATTTGTTTGTTAGAAATAGGCAAACTCTGAAAACATGGATGTCACAGCATGAGCAGAAGTTAGGACCTTTGACCTCTAAATTAGCAATAATATTTAATGGCATTTTTATCTGAAGCAACTTTTTTTCATTACTATTCGTGATCCCTGGGAACTGAACCTTTGAACTTAGCTGCCAGTGGAACACAGAGCTGAGCAAACAGACCAAAAGCGGATGCTTAAATCTGACCCAGACTCCTTTATCTGTCACTAAACCCATCAGGTGCTTCTTAAAATTGTGGAAGCCACATTTTATGTCCAGCTGATCTTACCAGCTGTGAATAACCGGCCCTCCTCTCTCTGTTTCCATGGTGGTTAATGTTCCATAATGCCCAGTTGTTTAGTTATTACTAATAATGACTCAGTTCAAGCACAGCAGGGCATATTCACTGCTTGGGGGTTACAGCCAACAGATGCCAGGGCTTTATGTAACACTAATCCAATCTGTCTATTAGTGGAAAAAGGGCCACTGACAGACGTTTCCATATAATGGAAAGGGAATTAAAATGGCAGAACAAAAACGTTTCAGAGTCAACTGACAGAGTCTAAAAAAAGAAACTTAATGCATCATGATTAAAATAAGTGGAGAAGTGTGTAATCAAATAATTCTTTTTTTGTTTGTAAACAACAATCTGTGCAAACAAAGTCTGACTAGATCTTAAATGCTACAAAAACGGATAAAATGTCACATTTTTGCAATTTTTAATTGTATTAAAATAAGCAGGACATAATATCTGAACAACAAATAATGACTACAATGATTTGCATAAAAAGAGGGGTGTCTGGAATGAAAAAAACTAATTTTGATTGAAATATTCCAGCACCATGTTCAAGCAAAAATGGATTGATAGTAAATAAAATGTAGGTTTTTTTCTTTGAAACTCTGCATTCTAACATGGTGCAATCATTAACTGTTTCATTCAGCTAGATGTTATGATTAAAATACTAGCTGAGAAGAGCATGATATCACGGGAAGGTCATCATATGCCGAATGGTTCATTAATTTGACTGCTTTTGCAAGTGTATCAGTCCTCTTCATTGCCTCTAAGCTGCATCTCTCTTCCTTAATAGCATTTATTGAGCCCTTGACCGTTTGAACAGAGCATTTAACCCCAGCGCATAAATATCAATAGAGCACAGAGATGCATTATAGCTCTCTCTCATTTAATCTCTCTCTGGGACAAACGCTATTGATCTCTGTTTAGCAGCAGGAGCGGCGTTCACGTGTGCTTCAATTGCATTTAAACTCAACAGACATTTGGCCAGCAGCTTCATCTTTGGTTTCTGCCAAACCCAGAGGATGCTGGGATTTCGAAGGATGAGTTAACGCAAGCATACATTTTTTTAAGAAAATTTTTCTTACAAATAGTTTTAAGTATGTACCTGTATATATGAATATGTAGATATACATTCAATTAGATGCTGTCTGTCTTCTCTGGAAAACAACCTGAACATATTTACACTTAGGAGTGCCATCAGTATCAAACCCCTCAAGGACTTTAGCATGAGAGATGATGTTTTATTCCTGAGGCTTATTTCCATGGCATTATTCTATAAACCAATTAGTACTAACATTTTCTGATAGTTTTGTAGGCCAGATTCAGTAAGAATCATATAACAAATAGATTTTTCCTCTTAATATTACGCCAAATCATTCAAAATATTAGAACAAAAAATTGTGAAATGGTACCTCTATACTGTAAAAGTAATAACCCAGGTTGAGTGGGCCATTCACTGCTGAACTGCACTGAGATCTGGTTACTAGAGCTCCGCAGCACCAGACCTCTGGATAGCATGGAGTTGTTGGCCAGAACTGAGGCCATGGGTCCGCCTAGATCCTCTAGAACCACCTCCATCCCATCATCCAAACTCACATTCAGCACCTGCAGCACAAGGGCAGAATCAGATCAAAAGGTAGGCTGTGATATTCCAGACTTACATCATTGCATCTGTGTAGATATCTATTAGGATCAGCTCAACTGAAATTGTGTTTCGGGTGGACTTCAGTGGGTCCAGAATATGAAAGTTTGTGTAGAGGTTCTTCTGATCTGTTTTGTTGCATGTGTCTCTGAGATAAGCATATTGAACAGCGTTGTGTGAAGTCTTGAGTTGCCCGGTTGTGTCAGAGCTGGTACCGATACACACTGATATGTTTGTACCGCTGTGAGAATTTGTACTGAGAGCATACTTTGGAGAATTTGATAACTGGGGAAATAAGCATGATGCGCTTTAGCAGTTACTTGGAAATGCTATCTACAAAACAGATATGAAAAAACTGAATTGAATAAATGTATTCCAAAAAGTTATTAAAATAACTTTTAATACATTTCACAGACCTTTAAGTACAGATTAAATAAAGCTGTATAAATAAAGCTGTATAAAGATCAATTTAAAGAGACATACTTTGTTCCATCATTCCCTTCTGTGGTAGTTATAAATCAATGTGATATTTGCAAACAAATAATGCTAGACCGAGAGCAGAGTTTCAGACCTCTTTCCTCTTTTTTGTCAGAGGGTGAAGCAGCTGATAACCTGCACAAAAAGATGCATGCATGATAAATGTAGCTTCGTATTTCCAATGCCTTTGCTCTTCTCTTTCCCTTGTGATTTGTCAGTCTCTCACGCTGAGAGGAATAACCGTCCCTGACACTCTTTTGCTTTACATCTCTCTTCTTTTTATGACACATACTGGAGCCAAGGTGAATTAATATCAGTTGACAGCAATCTCTCCAACTGAGACCTTGACTGCAAAACTCATTTCAGATGTGATGGCAAGACCCTGAAACTCTCCTCAGGTTCAAGTGACTCCTTTCTGTGAATATTAGCTCATTTGCTCTGCTATAATTTGAGCTATTTAAACTCAAATGCCAACTGAAAAAGCACAAAGACCTTAATTTCCATTATCTAGGTTTAAAAGTGTGTCATCGTCAGATGTTCGGTTGATGCTCCCTGACCCCTGTGCTGGGTAGGGTTAGCAGGACAGTGCGTATGGAATAATATGAGTGCTGTCATGGTCAACAGGTCGACAAGCAATTAAAACGAAATGGTGTTGAGAATCTTAATCATTTGTGACCTTTCACAGGGCTTTTGTGGACTCGAGCAGACCAGTTTGTGGAAAGTTAATGAGGGTCTGGCCGACAGAGCACTGGACCCTGGAGGGACAGTATTGTGAATACAAGGTACCTCTAATTAAAGCTCAACTCACTACTAAACACTATCCACCAATTCATCAGCACACATACATTGATTAGATCATGAGCTTCTTACAACTATCTAGAAATTCTATGAAAGAATATATATTATGGATTTTGAGGAAAGCTGACTCATGTACTTCTGCATCTGTTCCATAAATCACAGCAAATGGTTATGAATCACCACAACCTTGGTCTCATAAAATGTAATGATTGATAGCCAATCAGCAAAAGGAGCACAAACTAAGCTAGAAATGTGGTCACATAATTCATAGCAGTATCAGAAAACACATAAAACATGAGGCTTTTCATATGGAGGTGATAACACACTGAAGTTCAAGGCTTTTCCACAAATAAATATGATATTCAGTCATGTTAACAGCTCTTGCATATTCATTCTTCTAATGAGCATGCTGAAAACTATATTAAAATACTCTGATAGTATGATATTGACTGTTTGCTACTGTAAGCAGCACCTTCAATGCAGTGTGAAATAGCAAACATAGTAATCTGATTCCTGAGCCATTTTCTTTTTCTTTCTTTTTTTTTTAAGTGTTTGAAACATGCATAGCTAGTACAACAAAAAGCAGTCTAACTGATTTCCAAAAGAATGACTGTTGTATGTGGCTTGAGTAATGAAGTAAGACACTTTGTAACTTTTTAGAAAAGCATCTCTGTTGTTCATGTTGAATGACCCTTATGAGCATGTTCTTTCTGGTGAGTCCAAACTGTACAATGTTACCGGTGTAGTCCAACTTATACTTGAACAAATGAATCAGTACTTTCTAGTGAATTAAACATATACGGCTAAACTTATGTTTTGAGAGTCATGTAGTTACAGAGATGGTTGTTCATGGCAGCATGTGGTTAAAGATGCGCATTATGAATTTTGAGTAGTACTTTATTTAAAAAAAGGAATGAACGGTTTTATGTAGTTGTTGTTATATATGATATTAGTGGATTCAGCTACTGGATGGAATAAAAAAAAACCATATAACATTTTTTTGAAAAGAAATTCCTTCTATAAACTTTGTTGTCTATCGTTTGACGATGAAATTTCATCTTTTTTTTTTTTTGCCAAAAATGGGCATAGTAATATTGCATTTCACCTCTTTGGAGCTGGAACCCACAACTTTAACCACATGGATCTTTAAACATCCATATTCAAACAAATTTGTGGCCAGTGAGCCTTTAGCGTCCCCTTCCAGAGTAAACACATTTTAAAATCACTGGCTTTAAATTGGCCACTTGGAGAAATACAGATGTCAGGAAAGAGCAATTATTTGAACCTGTTAAATGTCACCCCGTCCCGTATACGGGACGCCTACGTTGACTATACTATATTACAATCAAATCTAATCTAATCTTGACAAACTATATATCGTTGGAAAGGTCTAAGACTCCCAAATATATATTTTACCAATATTTTTTGTTAAAAATTATGTAGGAAAAGTAATAGATTAATTTATGACAAAAGTGCACCCTCAGAAATCTACATTACAAAAGGAGCTTTGACCTTTGTTTAAAAAAAAGACTTCCTCGTTGCCTTTTTCTCTATCACATTTTAGAAATCATCAGAAGTTATATATCACTTGAAAACATAAAATCTCAAAATTCATCCTTTAAAACCCATTTTAAAATCAGACATTGCATTACCATGTAAATGGTACATCAAAATCATGTTACAAAATGTTTTCAGTCAAGAAATATAAAAATGTATGTTTGTATCATGCACATTTATGTCTGTCTTCAATAACGTGAGTGACAGTTAACAGGTTAAAGGACTCTTGTTTTTGCTAGATACAAAAAAGCAAATGTAAGATCAGAATTGTTTACGTTTGTAGGATAGATTTTGCGATCAATTAAGTGCATTACATTTTATTTTACACCCAATATAATATCCTCAAACATAAAAAAAAGAAAACACGTCAGCATTTTCAAGATCTGCCTCAAATAAGATCAATATGCATTATAAATGAAAAAGTTTTGACTTAAGACCGACCTTTAAATAAGTAGAAAATGTCAGCTGTTGGTGAATATTGTAAGCAAGTACTCAGAAAACTAAATTCACCAAAGCGCAGAGATCAAATGAAGTCAAAATCCTGATGAGGCCGTCATATCTATAATGTTCAGAGTGTCAAGTGAGCATCACATGTATGATTCAGCACACCACTCTCATCCAACTTATCTACTGTAGGGCTTTTTAGAGGGAATTTTGTTGTATTTGACACAGCAGCTGTTCTGCAGTCAAACACTGATTTGCGAAACAAATCCTCCTGGAACTCCATACGGAAACTTTCACAACTTCAGACTGGAGGCCTTTATAAATGCCTGAGAGAGAATTGGCAGCATCTGTCTGCATTTCTCTAAAACTTTTATATGCAATGTTCTGTCTCCTCACAATCAATTTTTAAATGCACTTCTCTCTCTTCTGATCAATCCAAAATTAGAGGTCTGAGAAATTGCAGTGCAGTCGATCGAACCGTATTGAGTTGGATGGCTGACAGGAACAATAACAAGTTCCACCTGATTGCATGAAACGCAGAATAGACATTGTCTCCGATGGTTCATTTGCTCAAAATGAACGGCTTGATTTCTCTTGGCTTGAGTAATGAAGACACTTTGTAAATCCTCTTTGTAACTATTTAAAAAAGAACCTAGTTTTCCTCTGTTGTTCATAATCATACTAGTTTATCAAAGATATCATTCTGTGATTTAAAGATGAGTGCCCTTAAAGTACCCTATTATGGATTTATGAAAATTACCTTTCATGCAGTGTGCAATACAGCTCTAAGTGAATGAAAATATCCTGCAAAGTTTTAAATCTGAAAGTGCACCATTCATAAAGTTATCATCTTTCAAAATAAAGTGTCGGCTCTGAATCACTGAAACAAGTCGTTTTTAAAACCAATACCAAGCGTTTTATGTTGATGTAAACATGAAACATTAGCATATTGCCCACCCACTTGTTGCGCGCCAGATCTGGGATAACTTGATTCTCCTGTTGGTCTGAATAAAAATGCAAAATCATTCTTTGCCACTAGGTGCAGCTTTAGGAGCGGTATAAATACCTGTTTCCCGGTAATGGCTGCACACAAAGCAGCACTGCGCTCACAAACGCTGATTTATCAATCAATACAGGCATGATGAAATGAAAATGAGACCAATCGGACCAAACACCACAGATTAGCGTCACGCAAAGGAGAGGTTTGGAAAAATTCATCATTGAGCGAATGTTTGGGAGTCGTTGAGCAAACAAGGTAAAAATAAATGCATACTTTTGTTTTGTCAGCCTGTTGTTGGGGACACCCGAAACCAAAACATTAACCTTATGTGCACTTTAATGTCTTAATCATGCTCCTTAACTAAGCAGTTACTAATTACTATTACTAGTTACTAACAATTTAACGATGCCATTTCTTCACTTTTTCAATTCTCAGTTGTATTAGATTTCTTGCATTACTGGCACACATTCAAGCACTGTTCGTCTGTCTATAGCAATTTTACAATCGCAGTGGCCTGTTTGCAGTTGTAAGGCCTCTCAGTCGATATTTGCTGTTTAGGAGAATTAATATTTATTTCATATCCATGTACTTATGTAGAAAGCACAGAAAAGAATATCTTGTCATACTGAGCCTGTAGGGACAAGCTGAGACTTTCTGGATACACTTATGAAATTTCAGTGTTAAGTGTAGAGGAGACGAAAATGCACTCCGTTGCCCTTGAGAGACAAAGATGTGCAGCACGAGAGACGCTTCTCCTAATCTGCATATGATAAAGCATTAGATGATAAAGTACTGACCTGAATCTCAACGCCATAACCCAGATATACAGTAACCAGGCAGGTGCAATGAATGTGAGAATCAAATGAGACATCCGGGGGGAGCTCAATATAACCCTCGGCGTCCGTGAAGTTCATACCGCAGTGAGCTGGAAAAAGAAAGACAGACAGAGAGAAAAGGGCACCATTGTGAAGTCACCCCTTTTACAGCTGTCTTATGTTTGGTTGGCTGTGCAATAATCCTCCATTAGCTCTGTGGCCTGTGCATTGTCATAGAGATCAACATCCATATCTGTCATCCATATCTAGCCATAGCCATCTGTAGATGTCCATATCCATCTATATCCATATTTATCTACCTGTCCAAATCTATCTATGTTCTCAGTATCTAGCTATGTATATCCATCCATATCTATTCATATCAATTTGTCAATATTAATATACAGCTACATTCATATCTATATCTATCTATCCATATCTGTTCATATCCATCAATATCCATATCTGTCTATCCATATTTATTTATATTCATCTATCTATCCATATCCTTATATGTCATCTGTATTTATCCATATCCATATCTTCCTGTCCACATGCATCTATGTCCTCCATATCCATTCATATCTAGAATCCATAACTATCCATATTTTTCTTTCCATCCATATCCGTCTTTAGCCATCCATATCTATTATCATTATCCATCTAATGTTATAAAATAATGTACCTGGAGAGGAATATCCTGGTGTGGTTTTCCCCTCTGGCCTCCGTGATTCTTTCTTAGGTGAAGTTGACAGAAACAGTGGTGGCAAAGTACTTTCCTTGTCAAAGGCTTTCTTTGTTGTTGTGTTGAGAGTTGTCTTCTGACCTGTGCTTGTGGGAGTGCTTAGTGGAATGGTGGGGTTTGTGAGAGGCTGAGAGGTGACCATGATCTTCTCTGATGTTCTACTACGGCTTTTGCTGGGCCTTCTTTGTTCCACAGACATTGCCGCAGTTGTGGTCAATGTGGTCACAAGGTCAGAGAAGACTGCTGCATCCTCCTGAGGCACCGGAAGTGAATGTTCAGTGTCAGATGTAGAGGTAGAGACTGCTGGCACGGTGTGCGGCGCCTCTTTAAAAAACTGCTGATCTGCCTCGAAGCTCTTGGTCAGCAGAGCCGAGTGGAGTTTGAGCAGTCTTAAGTTGGGGAGGATTGGGACTGCGTCTGTGGTGAGCTGCTGGACGTCAGTTGGTGGCTCCTGTTTGCTGGTGAAGGGGTCAAACTCTCTCTCTGATTCTGACTCCCCTCTTCTCGGAGTTTGTACAGTTCCATCTTCTGCAAAGTCCAAACAGATTGAAAATTAGTACTAAACAATTTAGTCTGGTGTAAGGCAGTGATGTTTTAAAATGGGCTTTACAGATGCCCAAGGAGCCAATGTAAAATATGAAAGATAATAATAATAATAAATTACATGTACCAGTATTATAATAGTATATGTATACACACACACAAACACGATTTGATACATATTTAAAGGTATTCTTTTAGGTTTCTGTGCTAAAATATGCAATGTTAATGTAAAAAATAAATGTAAAAATATTTGTGGCCGCTATTATGGGCACAGTGCTACAAACATTTTACAGATAACCAAATTACAAGCAATAGCAGACAATAAATAAATATAAAGAAGACAAAAATTATATAAACAGTGCTTCTTTTAGGTTTTTCAGGTAGATCTAAAAAACATTTTCAGGTACAGAAATGTAATAATCAAATGTAAAATAACACTGCATAGACTTGATTGTATAGATTAAATATAATTTAATTCCTATAAAAGTTCAGTCAAAATCAGTGAGAGATTTTTTTTTTGACAGAAGCCTGCTTTCACTTCAAGAACGAAAGCACGGATCCAAGATACCGAAAACACACATGCCAGGACTGCACAATGAATCAAATTTCTAATCCCGATTACAATCATGGATGCCACAATTACATAATCATTCATAGAGGCAATTTATCGTTAAAGTCCACTTATGTTATTATACACGCTTAAGATATGTTTTTTTTTCTACATGCTATCTTAAAGGCTTTTCCATTATTTTAGATAAGTGTTACATTATAAGACCATTCATATTTTTATATGTATATATTTTTTTAAATATATAATTTAAAGAAGAAACCAATCCGATGAATAGTTGACATTTGAGGCTTAATACTGTAAAAAAGTACAAAAAATGTTTTTCAGTTAGAGAGATTTTAGCTTGTTTATTTTCATATAAAAATACGGCATGCAGTTGCAATGGTATAAGCATCATTCAGTGTAAATTGTAATAATCTTAATTAATAATCGCAATTTCAATTTCAAGGGAATAATTGACAATTGTGACCCTGGAGCACAAAACCAGTCTTAAGTCGCTGGTGTATACTTGTAGCAATAGCCAAAGAATGACTATATAAAAAAATGATTAAATTTGAGCATATTAGGCAATGCTTCCCTGAAAAATAATTATTTTGTAGTTTAAGAGTGACACAAGAGGTTCAATATTGCTGTGATCTTCGGTGCTGAAGAACAGCAGCATCTTTCAGGGAAAAGAAAGTGTGAGGCAATTACAGCACGTCTTTCATCTCAAGATTAACACACCTCGCTAGGCAGGAGAGCTCTCAGAAGGGTTCAGAGAGAGAGAGAGAGAGAGAGAGAGAGATAGAGCTGTATAATGACAGCCGCCTCTTCAGGCCTGAAAGTCTCAACAAATGTTTGTGATCAGAAACAAACTGTATTCAGAAAGGCTGGCCTCATTTGCCACTGAAAGTAAGTGAGTCATTCGAATATGTCATTCAGACACAAAGATTCTTAAAAGCAAAGTCCAGTTGTCTCAAAAACAGTCATTATAAGAATGTCAGACTGATGTTGATCATTCTCTGACTTTAAATGCGTCATACCGTTCAGATTCCATGCGACCCATCGACGACATGCACGCACATCCATTCTTATCAGTGATGCAATTTTTTTAAATTAGCTATTCATCTTCTGGTTACAAATGTTTTCGTAAAACACATTAATATCATAAGTGAATATATTATATATTAGTGCTGTCAAATGATTAATCGCATCCAAAATAAAAGTTTGTGTTACATGTGACCCTGGACCATCAGTCATAAGGGTCAAATAATCTGAAAGCTGAAAAAATAAGATTTCCATTGATGTATGGTTTGTTGGGATAAGACAATATAGGACAATATTTGGAATCTGAGGGTGCAAAAAAAAAATCTAAAATAAAAATCACAAAATATTGAGAAAATCACCTTTGAAGTTGTCAAAATGAATTCTTAGCAATGCATATTACTAATCAAAAATTAAGTTTTAATATATTTACAGTAGGAGATTTACAAAATATCTTCATGGGACATGATCTTTTCTTAATATTGTAATGATGTTTGGCATAAAGAAAAAATCTATAATTTTGACCACATACAATGTATTTTTTGCTATTTCTATAAAAATACCCCAGTGACTTAAGACTAGGTTTTGTAGTCCAGGCTCACATGTACTGTGTGTGTGTGTGTGTGTGTGTGTGTGTGTGTATATATGAAAACAGCATCTGGAGTGAGGTTTTATCTGTCAGGAAGTGTTCCCATTATTGAGACATGTGAGGGAAATGCTGTAGTGAACTGCAGCCAGATCGTCTGTCTCATTCATTCCTATAGGATTACAGCAGTTCTCCACTGGGACTTCAACACAGTCTAGATTTAGGAAAATTTAGTTGCAAACGTGTAGACTCTCTTATGCTAACACTCATGTCTCTATAATTGTGTATTTTTGCTAAATCAGTCTTAAAGGAGCAGTTGGCCTTAAAATGAAACTTGTCATCACTTGCTCACCCTCATGACGTTCTCAAGTCAAAATCCTCCTTTCAATATTCGACATGAAGACAGACAATCTTATGGATTTGGCACAACCTTGAGGGTGAGGAAATGATGACAGATTTCCATTTTTAGCCAAACTACCCCTTTTAATGTGTTCTGTGACAACCAGAAACAATCATTAAGGTTTATTTTGCCTTCATAGTACATCCTATACATCTCAAAACAAAGCCCTAGGAAGTCTGTGAACCCCTGAAGAGCTGATACCTCAGAGACATACTGTTATTTCTGCTTTCAAACAGCTTGAGATCTCGAGTGTGTTTTTACTCCCTAATTAGGGAATTGGATGACAATGTGTTCTAACAGGATGTAGCTTGGCGACACAGTGAAGACAGTATAAGATAAAAAGAACATCACTGACACAGACTGTAAATGGCAGACAAATCCTAAAGGGATCAGAGATTTGGAGACGGCTTTTGGGGACCAGCACACAGTCAAACTCTCAGCGGGAGCTCCAGCTCTTCTTTATTATTGGATCAGACTTTAGTAAGGTGCCAGTGAACATTGGGAGAAGACAGAATGAAGATAATCAGTTGTGAATTGTAATTGTTTCGTGGGCTGAAATGGTGTTGGGTACTAAAAAGGTCGGAACGCTGAAAACAACATTGGATGCAATGAAATCTTGGGATGTTTCTTTGTCTTGTTGCTTTTTATTTGTTTTAATCTTTATCCAGTCATCACAAATAGCTGTAATTGGTCCATTAAAACAGCTCTAAAGAAAGAAACAAATATGTTGTTTATGTGCTGTTAATACTGAGAAATAACTGAATTTAAAGAGAGAAAAAAAACACTGTTGGGAGTCCAACGAGACTAGCTGAAAACTAGCTTGGCCAGGTTAGGAGAACCGCTTAAACCAGCTGAGAATGGTTTTAGCCAGCTTTTTTTTCAAGAGTAGTATGAGCTAGCTAGTCTGTGCTGGTAGATATTTTTACTACACCATCCATTCGAAAAAAAAAAGCAGATTACTGTTTGTCATTGACCACCATTCAAAATGTAGCCATAAATTATGTATGCTGTGACTGTTAACAGAAACTAAAACAAACTAAAGCTATTAAAAAATAATATATTAATAAAGATAAAAAACACACTGTATATGATTATAAATGATTTTATATATATATAAATTAAGTTGAAGTGCTAAAATGATTAAAAAGAAAAATATTGAAATAATTTCGAATATATTTTTAAACATTAATAAAAACATAAAATTACAAAACCTTAAGCTAAAATTAAAAGGAAAATAGAAAAATATACAAATAAATGCTAATTCAAAATATTAATAAATAATATATTAGTATATAAGTAATACTAGGCCTAAAAATTTGTATACAAACATTTGTATACAAATGCTGACTGTGCAATTCAAATTCTACATGCTCTTCTTTCTCCAACCCCATAAATCACACAATAAATCTGGGTGCATAAACTGGATTCTGTCCTCACATTGTTTTGAGGCTCACAAACGCATCCTCCTTTCATCCTGAAATCTCTTTCCAATAAACAATAAACAGATCTGAAGCCTTAAAATAGCTGTAAATCAAGCACTGACCTCACAATCTCGCTTCTATTAAGAACACATAGAGCACGTCACTCCAGAGTGAATCCCATTTATCAAGACGACACTTTCTGTAATAGAAGTGTGATCAGATCATTCCAGTGTCAACAAACGGCTGCTTCGCAAAAGCCACACAATGTCAGACCTTCCAGTCAGATTAAACCTGAAGATGTAGACAGTCATTAATCTCTAAAAGAGGCAATTCAACTGAGTTTTTATAGACTGTGACACGGAAAGACTAATCCCAGTGCACTTCTGCAAATAAATACCTCCATGAAGGGCACAATACAGCCCATAAAATAGTGAACTTCTACTTATACTCAAGCTGACACATGCATTATAATCTATTTCAGATAACTCTGCCCCTAAACGGCATGTAAAAGCAAATAATAATAATAAATTGTGGTTGGTTGCTTTCATGTCAGTCAAGCAGGCTAAAGTCAAGCTACACAAGTCTTTCAAGTATCCAATATGTTTTATTTCCAGCCTGTGAGAATCCCGCAGAGAGGTAGAGAGCATTGAGGTGTTTAAATAGTCTGAAATTGCTTTTATTCGCTTTGGCAGCCAGGTGTCAGAGTGCAGCATGCTGCAAGTCAACATGTCTAAAAACATAAACGGCCAAAACAAAGGTCCTACCTGCCCGACGGACATCAGCTTTGCTTGGGTCCCAGGATGGACACAGTGACCACAGTTTCGAAATGGATCCTTACAGATACCACTGAACTAACAAAATCAAAACTAGTTCACCACGGCAGGATTTTGGACAGGGAAGAACCAAACTTACAATGCAATGCACTGATCTTGACCTCGCATTCAATTTAGGAGAAATATCAACTGCACTTTTAACACTGTTTTTATTTTTATTTTTTACATTTGATCAGACTTCCAAAATACATACATTTATTCAGATAGACAGGTAGATTGAAGACTAATCAAATGTGTAAGAAATGTTTAAAAGTGCATTAAATTGCATGCTTAATTCAGCAAATAAATATAACTTGTTTTATTAAGCATGTAATTTAATGAGACGTGACCATGTAACATAAAACTGTTTAAATTGCTGCATTTTTTTTATCATAAAAAATAAAGTCAGTATATGAGTGTGAATATACAGTATATACACACTTTTCAAAAGTTTACATTTTATAATGAACCACTTTTGTGCAGCAGGTAGAGACAGTAAAAGTTGACTCATGCTCAGCGACAAACATAACTGTAAAGCATAACTGTGTAGGTGTTAGTGAACCGCATGTATTATTTACTAAGCTCATACATTAGCAGCTCTTCTCTGACACACGGCTTAGCCGAGTGGAAAAAGTGCCGTTATACCTGAAAGCTTACGATTTAATTGTTGGAAGCTTGTGGAATATATTAACGTGTGGACGTTCAGACAGCTTTCCACCCACACGGAGGAGAGGTCACTGCATTCCTGTCCTGATGAAACCTGTTAAAAATGAGCCATTTGGTGGACCAGAAAATAAAGGGCTGGTGCATCATGAATTTGTTATTAACATCATCTTACTGATATTGCTGTCTGCAGTCATTACGTCATAAGAAGAATGACAGCTGTCAAAAGAAAGTTAAATAAGTTACAAATGATATGTGTATAGAGTATATAATTAAAAAAAGAAAAATCGAAACAGCTACAGACAACAAACTTCTGGGGCTTATTGAGAACAAACGACTGATTTAATCAAAGAGATAAACAACAAAACCCTTTCCTGTATTCTGAGGTATCCATGCTCTCTCTGGATTTCATTTAAGCAGAGTTTGAATTCAGCGTGGCATCCGTTCAAATCCAGTTCTATGATTAATACAGCATCGCTGAAAAGCTGTGTTTTAGAGAGGCCGATTTTTCAGAAGGTTATCCCATGACAGTTAGCACAGAAGGAGGGAGAGAACATGCCCAAGGAAATAATAATGATCTTATTTGGCCATCCGTCTACAAAGGCATGCTGTAAATCCAGAGGAGCATCGTTAGAAGATCAGAAAAAGTCTGCGCAGTCTAAATAAGGGCCTGATTTGTTATTCATCTCTTCCTTTTTGTATCTCTCTCCCTATTTCCCTTCTCTCTTTGTCTTTTGTTTATAATGGTCACTTTCTCCCAAAACATTCCTTTACAGTGCAGTCTGTGCAGTGAGATTAAACAAAGCATTATGGGTAATATAACAAAATATATTTAGATATTTATAACTGACATTATGCACTTTAATAAATATTATAAACATTGTATTAGGTTATAGTAGTTTTTCAGGATGATTTCTGTCAAACATTTTGTGGTCAGTATTTTCTCTGTACAAGAGGAAAGAAGAGCTACACAGAAGATGTATTTATTTGTCTTTCTAAAACACAGACGCATGTGCGAATGCTCTGAGGATTGTGAAAGCTCACAGGCAGGCTCCCTAAGACACTTTAATTCTGCACCCAACTCTTCAGAAAACACTTGATCAGCGTGACAGCAGAGAAAGAGAGAGAGAATGAAAGAAAGAGAGAAAGCATAATTCATGCTATTTGAAAGAACAAAAGCCTGTGAGAAAATGACAGCTTGTCAGAAAGAAATAAAGCCACGGAAGAGAAGAGACAACAACACAAGGCATAAAATCAAACAAACAGAGGCAAAGTAAACAGGCTTTGGTTTATCGGTGCACTTGCATAGGCCTTTTTATTTGTGTTTGCATAATTTTTTATTTCTTGGAGTAAATTAACATGCAGTATATGGGCTGTCAGTGTGATGATATAAATGTGCACAGTAATTCTGAACGCTGTTTTCTGATCTTCTCTGTACATATGCATATGTAGCTGAATTAGTTTTATATTCCCCTATAGGTAAATTTTTCTGTGACCTTTCAATCGGTCAGTCCAAAATCAAACCCCTGATCAGCTGGGATTTACATTGGAGATATGCAATACAACGTTTGAAGAAAATCTTGGTATTCTGCTGGCTTTTATTTGTCCTGCTTCTCTCTTCTGAGACAAGTCCTGAAAGACATCTGTGATTGACAGGCAGGTTTTATTGCATAGGAAAGGTCAAGGTTGCCAAAAACTTAGACAAAGGGAGGGCTGATTAGATGCTCTGTGATGAGCTCAGAAGTCTCCCAGAAGCCTTTACTCAATAGTAGCCAGTCTCCCATCAACCCAGAGCATAAAATAAAAAAAGTTAATATCTTTATATAAATACAAGCGCACATTAGGTACATAATTATATTTTACGGCCTAAAGGAATTATTAAGGAATAGTTAAAAAAAAAAAAAAAAATTAATTGTAAAAATGTATCGAATAACATTTTTTAAAACTATCTTATGCCTATGAAGGCTGCATTTATTTAATCAAAAATACAGTAAACAGTAATATTTCTATTTATTTAATTATTACAGCTTAAAATAACCAAATTGTTTTCTATTTTAATATATTTGAAAATGTTATTTATTCATCTGATAACAAAGCTGTATTTTCAGCATCATTTCTCCAGTCTTCAGTGTCACATGATCCTTTGGAAATCATGGTAATATATAATAATGGTTTGGTGGTCAAAAAATGAATGCTACTAATGTTGAAAACAGTTGTGCTGCTGAATAGTTTTGTGGAAATCATTATACACTACCATTCAAAAGTTTACAGCAAGTAAAATAATAATAATACTTTTATTTTTTAAGTATGCATTACATTTATTAAAAGTGACAGTTACAGTATTTGCAGGATAATGTTACAAAATATTTGTATTTCAAATAAATGCATCTCATTTTAACTTTCTATTCATCAAAGACTCCTGAAAAATATTATTATCATTATTTCTCATACATTCTCTATATGCAAACAATTTCATTTCTTTATCCTATAGGGGATTTAATGAGAAACGTCTGAGACAGCAAGTCATGGATTGACAGAAAGAGAGGAAGAGAGAGAAAGGCTTGATGCTAATGGTGTAGAATGTATTCCCCTTGTGTCTTGTTAACTTCTCAAGTTTTGCACGGTTTATTTGGAAGCTCCCGCTGGGTGCCGCTCCTCCAGAAAATTACCATGAAAACAACTTTTAGATACGTCCCACTGGATATTTTCAATTTATGCAATGAATGATGAGTAATGAATATACAGGTTTTCCCGGGCTGTGTGTCTGGGTCAACACAGAGGATTTTTTTAAGTGTATGAATATTTAACAGGGTGAGATGTTGCTCATCTCTGACTGGAAAAAACACACTGATGCGGGGCAACAGAGCAGCGGGACGTGCGCGGTATAAAACTGACTTCTTAACAAACATCCACAGACCTCTAAACATCTGAATGTCTAGACTTGACCTGCGTGCAATGTTCAGAAAAGTACATTTCACAACAATCCCTGAACTTGGAAAATCGAGAACACTTTGTTTCTTTTCAAGGTCAGATGGACTCGAGTGAAATAAAGATGCTTTCAAGCATGAAAAACACTTGTTCAGCTCATGAGTACCATGAAGAGCGGAAGAAAGCATGTTGCTTTGGCCTTGTTGTGTAAGATATTCAAGGCAGGAGATCTGGATCTTCTACTTTCTTCTGAAAAACAAATGCACAAGGAAGCTTTGTGCACTAAACACATTATTTAGATTTGTGCTAGTATTATAAATAAACAGATGACAAAATACTTTAGCATTGTTTCACAAATTAATATTTAATTGGATTACAATATATTACAAATATGCTTTTATATGTGCTTTTGTCATTTTTATTAGTTTTTGCTCTTTTCAAATATTACAGTTTAGGCATCATTTATTTTTATTTAAATTCTGATCAACAGCATGACAGTCTTTCTCCACAAGTTAATTAATTATTATTAACCTGAATAATAATACATCTGGTATAGCAAACATTTAAAGATAACTCAATTGCTGCTTTGAGTAGTGATGTTTGTTTGTCTGCAAAGAAATCAATTAAAAATGTATTCAAAATGATATAGAAGTGTTGATTAGAAACATACAAATTTAACTCAAAATTAGCTGTTAAAAAGATTGATCAAATTAAACATTTAACTGTTTATCCAATATGTATGTATGCTAGAGTATCATTTCATTAACAAACTTCATTTTATTAACTGGGTTTAGCAGATCTACTGTATGTCTTCCTGTCTGTCTGAGTGTTTTTTTTCCTGGCATTGTGGTGCGAGGAGGAACCCCAGCTGTGATTGGCAGCACTGACTCTGGCTCTGTTCTCTCATCAGCTTCTCTTGTGTGTATAATCAGTCAGACCCAGGAAAAGTCTGAAGAGAACCAGGACCGCAGTTCCCTGTAGGAGTCCTGATGCCTGAACCTTACACCTCTAATGACCAATTCTCCTTCTGACAGAGCAGACCAGGTGCCACTTCAGCTATTTGAGCTCATTTGTTATAGAGCGCTTATGCATTGAATGAACCGTGTGAACTCCAAACTGTCAGTCGGATTCTCAACCATACTGCTGGTCATGTGTTTTGTGAATTCACTATATTTAAGGTTTGCTCACACCAAGAGCTAGACGAAATATTTTCACATTGGGCGAAGCCAAAATATTGGTTCAATGCATCTTCTAGACATTTTTTTAACATTCATATGGACCATGACCATGGAAGATATTATATCTATTTTGTGGTAAGCTACTAAGCATTGGCAGCCTGTTTGCAAATGGGTGTTTGTATGTGGGTAAATAGTGTGAATGTGTTTGTATTGAGCTCTAAAACACAAATTTTTCATCTCTGTTTCGGATGATGTGGACGAGCTGGTGTGAATAGCTCTGACGGCATGGCAGATCCAGAGATACGTCTCCCGTAGCAACGGAAGAGCTTTAAAGTCCGACTGTGGCTTTGTCACCCTTTCAAATCACCGTGAAGGTAAACAGCACAACACCTAAACAACCTCACAAACAGCAGCTACATCTGCATCACACACCGCTTTAGCCAAATTCCTCATTAACTGGACTAATCACTGCAATTAAAAGGGAGTAATTACTTTTAGCACAGAAATCTCTTCGCATCTCAGCTGGCCTCCTCTTGGATTGTATTTAGTGTCAGAACTTTCAGATCCAAAGGGAGTGTCGAACCAATTAAAGAGGCCAGGAAAAGTCAGTAGCACAGAGGGACTTGAAGTCTCAGACACACACAGCTTTATCTACAAATCTAAATAGTATGTGCAAAAGCTTGTTTACTGACTGGTTAATGCATATTGCACACAAAAATGCAAGTTTCTGAAGATCTAGTTTCTGAATTTGATGGCATTTGCAAGCTTCATGCCACAATATCTGAATATATATATATTTTTATATGCATATATATATATATTTGTATATATATATATATACTTTTTTGTAATCTAAAATGATGAAATACACTAAGTTATGCTTATTTGGCCGGCTTGAACAATCTGTAGCAGTCAGGCTGCATTGGTTTTTATCAGTCCAACTGGTTTACATTTTCCCAGGGTGCTAGAACAACACTTCAGAAGATTTAGTTTCCGATTTGCAAGCTCCGTGCCATCAGATCTGAGAGAAATTCAAGTTTGTAGCTCTTAAAGTGATAACAAGAAAAAAATTCAATCAGTTATCTGTGTTTCTTCCTCTAAAGGAAGAACACAGGGAGAAGAGTCTCAGACTGAAGAAGATCAACAGTGCATTTATTACAGCATGACAGACAGTCTCTGATGCAGAATTCAGATGGCATCGATTGCAGCAGCCCTTTCAAATACAGTGGCGTCTGAATGCAGAAGCAGAAGGACACCATGAAAAGTCTGTTTGTCCTGGAGCCTTTGAGAGACCAGTGTCCTCTGCTCTGACCCTGCCAAAACACAGAGTCTCTTATTTGACAAATGAGCTCAAGGGATCTAAAGACACCTTAGCCTCCCACTTTATTTAAAGACATTGATCAGTCGTGTTACCAGACAATGTCTCTCAGCATTGGCAGAAAACCTAGAATAATTCATATTCAGGATAAATATCCACTTAATATTTTATCAAACTCTCATTAATATCACAAAATGCAATTAAATTGACATATAATTATACAAACTCTAAAGATGTCTAAGTCGTGACTCGAGAGATTAACCAAAGCTTGGGGCAGAAATAATACAAATGAAATAAAATAAAAATAGAATATACCTTAAGAGGCAGAGATTTGTTGTAAATGGCTTTAAAAGTTGAAATCAAGGCTTGAAAGTTGGAGAAATGTTTGATACGTCATGAATCAGATATTTGCTTTAACATACAGCACAGACTGGTCACAACTCTCTCAAACATCTTCATAGAGGCATATGGGAAATATGTCAACAGCTCAAAGAGTACAGCTGTTTTTCATTGCTTAATAAGCTTGTTTTTTCTGTTTCACTAAATCCCATTAGAGAACTCAAATTTGACATTCCTTCAAATGTAAACAGGAAAATAAAAAAAGCATTTAAAAATGCAGTACTTCTAGTTCCTTTTATGAAGACAGTTAAATCCGAACCATTTAATCAGTGTCCATTTTTAACCTTCATTAAAAAATACTTATTTAGTGTCAGTGTGCGTGAAAAATGCATTCGAATCAGAGGCCAAGGAAACTTTCAGGATACTAAATAATGAAATGTCACACATAACAAGAGGGGGATTAGGAGGTCAGTGAACTTGTGGCATTTTAAAAGTCAAAATGTCAACTTCTTCCTCTTAAATATACCAATTTAATGGTTGTGTGGCTGCAGGTGTCTGGCATGTAAAGAGCCTCAGCTTTGTGCTTTCAAACGCATCAGCGGGTATTGATGCCCAGGAAGTTGATGTCGCCGCCCTTTAGGCTGAAATGAAAACACTTGAAATCAATACATGAACCATCACAGCATGCCGATTAAATAAAGTGTTTTAAATGTCATTTTGACACAAAAGGAAATGTGTGTGGCAGACTTTACGGGATTTACATTGTCACACACAGATAAAAAGCTGTCTTCTATAATCTGCCATCTTTTCTTTAGATGGAAACACCACCTGAGACGAGCCTGCTATTGCCACAATGCAATGCAACCAACTTAAAGGAATAGTGCACACAAAAAGAAAATCTGCTGAAAAATAAATCAACTTCAGGCCATCCTAGATGTAGTTAGGTTTATTTATCAACACATTTGGAGAATTATAATTTACATTATTTGTTCACCAATGGATCCTGTGCAGTGAATGGGTGCCATCAGAGTGAGAGTCCAAACAGCCAATCAAAATGGTCAACAAGTAATCCACATGGCTCCAGTCCATTAATAAATACCTTGTGAAGTGAACATCTGCATGTTTGTAATAAACAAATCCGTCATTATAATTTAAATGTATAATTCATAATAATGCTTCCTCCAATGAAAAAGGCTGTTGTCCTCTCACATCAAAATCCATTGAAATATTTGTTCAGAACTAGACTTTTCACTTGTAAAAAGTGCTTGTTCGGTAAATTTTCCTGTCGTGTTTCAGTTGAGATGACTTTTACCTGGATTACGGACCTGAACCAATGATTTGATTTGCTTCAAATGTGGAGCTTTACACTTCACAGGATTTTATTTAAAGTCATCTGGATTAGTATTAGATTATTGTGATGTTTTATCAGCTGTTTGGACTCATTCTGATGACACCCATTCACTGCAGAGGATCCATTGATGAGCAAGTGACGTAATGATACATTTCTCCAAATCTGTTTCGATGAAGAAACAAATACATCTACATCTTTGATAGCCTGAGGGTGAGTTAACTCTAAGCAAATTTTCAATTTTGGGTAAATTATTGCTTTAACTTCTGATTTGTATTTGATGAATGAACTGAAAGTAATATCAGCCACGATTTTGAACCAAGAATCATGGTTTGATTGGTTCCTCTGTTTTTTCTGTTGAAACTAGAAACACATGTAAGTACATAAACCATCACTGGAGAAAAAGTTATCTTGGAAGAGCCCAAAACACTCTGATCATTTAGTTTTCTGTGAGAGACAGCAAAAGGCAGTTAACATCTCTGCATCACCTGCAGAGTTCAGACAGCATGAGGATATTAGAGAGCATTCTGCCATAATGACTCATTTACAAGCCATAAACTGACAAAGCGCCAGACTAATTATGTCAACTAGCAGCTTCTGAATAGCCCTTGATCAAGCTAATCACCGGCAATCCAAAAAACAGGTGTTGAACATTTTCAAACCCTCCCCTGAAATCAGAGGTTTGAAAGGCAGAAACTGAAACCATCAGATTGTTTCCATGCTTCTGTTTTTGAATAGCCAGAATATGAGAGGAGTCTGCACAGAATTATGAAAGGATCTGATAAGAAAGCTATGGCGAAATGAATTAGAAAGACCTAGCTGCACACTTCAAAATTACTTCACATACCTCTGTATGAAATAGAAATAAATTTCCCTCTGGCTGCCTAAAAGACTCTTTCACTCTCAAATGCTTCTCATAAAACTTTCATTCAGAGCTCAAAAAGTCTTCATACAGTGACATTAACTGTATGCACCACCACTTTTAAATATCATGAACCCACATTAAAAAGCAACCACTGATGGAGGACTCTACACAGAGTACAGTATGATTTGCAATGAAGAAACACATGCACAGTTTACAGTAGTAATAGCTCATTGTTCCTGCTAATAGCTGAATCAATGTGATGAATACCAAAATGTGCAACAAGATTTACCAAGATTAATAAACACAAAAATATCCTCTGACATATCCTTTTTTAATGATAGAGTGTACAGTAGATGTTTCTGCACTTTACTACAAAGAACAAAGCAGCATTCATTTAGACTGCTTTAAACAACCCTATGATGTTTATTTTAAAAAAATCTTTCCTGGCATTCTGTCATTTTTAAAAGCTTGCATAAATTAGAATTTATTATTTAACAGAGTGCATCTTTTATTAATTTTAAAGTTCATTTGTGCATTTTCAGCTGTCTCAATGAAAGAAGCAACGAAAATCAGCAGAATTTGTACTTATTAAGCAAACATGAGCCCACAGGATAATGCAGGATGGCTGCATCTCATTATCCCAACACAACATATAGCCACCAAACATGCTTGTCACTAAATTAAATATAGGAAAATATAGACAACAACTGACTTATGAAGCAGCTTTATTATACACATATATTAACTCTTCCATCTGTAGTCTATGCGTAACTGTTCAAATGACCTGAATAAGTACAGTCTGTTGGTCAAAACAACACAGCTCTGCTAGTTTCAAACACAGGTCCGTTCGGGACGGTGCTAATCTGATCTTCAGGATTAGTGTCATTATCTTGTGCTGCTGAGACTCACAGCACAATCATTCTGTCCCGCTGTAACACTTCGCCGATATATTGGTTTAAATTGAGCCCACTGATTCGGTAGGCTATAAAATCACGTTTTCGAAGCAGAATACAGTGCAGCAATGCAAAAGGTTAGCTATAATTGTGAAGTGATATAAATTCTCGTCGTGTTTCGTTTACATTCCGTCCGATATTTCCGTCGATCGCATCATAGTGAAGCGTACTGTTTCTATGGTTACCAACACAGATTACCGCGACTTTTTTTCTCTAGCATCTATTTGTTTAAAAAAGTGCTGCCAAGACACACTTGTCACTTTTATGTTCAAGTTATTATTTGTAAGAGAGACACTCCTGCAGTTGCACCCGATTTTGTAGCTCTGCGTCTGCTTTTAACGCATTATCGCGTCGAACAGCCCCTTACTTTCTCACAACACTCTACAGATAAAGTTCATGCATTCCTGCGAGATTTGAGTTAAACAACACGTCAAAAGTAAATGTCTGAAAATATCCTAAACTGCCTCGACACATTCGTAATTTGTTATTGTACTTAAATGGCATGTGTGTGTGTGTGAGGAGAAAACCTTTACGAGTAAAGCCACAGATTATTCATTGTGCCCAAGATGAATAGCCATCTAACTCTGTTACATACAGCAGCATTAGTAGATTTAAGTACTTAAAAATAAATACTCACCTTGAGAACGCGTGAGAATCACTGAAAGACTCAGAATGAGCAGCAGAAAGAGCCCATTCGTTTGGTGCTCGATCCTTAAACACATACTGGAACGACTCGTCAGAACACACTACAATTTGTCCTTGTGTTAAACAATGCAGTGAGAATCACTCGAATGTCAAATAAAACGCCCGTTAGGTCTTGTAAGCATATGGGCTGCTCGTGTCTGAATCGCGCAGAGCTCCGGGAGTAACGCAGAGGGATCTCGACTCACGGACTGTTATAAGCGGATTGCGCGGTGAAGCTTCAGCACCACGGACAGCTCCAGTCAACCTCGGCGCGCATGGACACTTTGGACAGCAGCCTGGCGCTCATCCAGTAGAATTGGGCTTATTTAGAGCAGCTGCTTTTGTGTGCGGAGAGGCTGAAGAGAATTACATCAGATACATGATTAATGTCTTAATGTAATGAGTACAAGTTCTAATTAAACATAACCCTGGGGGATACAGACATTTTAAAGTTTGGGGGAAGGTACAGTGTGTGAGTGGGCTAAGTTGGTTAAAACAATGTTTTTTTGTAAAGGAAACATTGTTGTGTTTTAAATTTCCCATTTTTTATTTCATGGTTTATTTAGAAAAAAAGGAATGTATAGTTTAGTCTAATTTCTTAGAAAATAATTTATTGGCAGATGCTACTTGGTTTTATATTTTGTTATATCTATTGCAATGCCATTTACACAGTGGGGGTTAAAGGAATAGTTACCTAAAAATGAAAATTTGATTAAGACGTACTTCCCCTTAGGCCATCCATGATATAGATTAATGTGTTTGTTCATCTGAACAGATTTGGAGAAATTTAGCATTACATCACTTGCTCACCCATGGATCCTCTTGAGTGAATGGGTGCCGTCAGAATGAGAAGCTAAACAGCTGATAAAAACATCACAATATTCCACAAGTAGTCTGTATGTTTGGAAAAAACAAATCTATTATTAAGGCGTCAGTTTTGGCCAGAATACATGATACAATTTTCTTAAGTGAAAAAGTTTGTTCCCTACTGTCCTTTCACATAAAATTCCACCAGCATGTTTGTTTAGAACTCTTTTGGACTGTTCTCAATGTACACAATGTGTGTTCTGTGCTTTTTTCCCCCTCCAGATTCAGACAAGACAACTGTTTCACTTTAGAAAGCAATATTATGGATAGAGAGCTCACATTTTAACTCGTCTACATCTTGGATGGCCTGAGGGTGAGTACACTTTTAATAAAATTTTCAACAAATTGTCCAAAGTTTCCAAATAGTTTTGAAGCAACTGTACATCTCCTAAACTACAATAAAAACAAAAATAAAAACAGGAGAATAAATAAATATAGAAAAAACATCAGGGTTTTTCAGGCTCTATTTTACATGCTGTGCTGTATATTTGGCAAGACAGTGTGTGTGTTTTTTAATGCTTGTAATTCACCCAGGCAGCACTGCTGTCTCTCTGCTTAGCTAATGAAAATCACGGCTGTGAAATAGACTGACCAATGTGTTGAGGTAATGAAGCGATCATCACAGGGTCTAAATTCATTCGGATGGGATGCTGACTAAACAGCTGTTTAGATATTGTTACTGAGAAATTAATCTATAGCCTCTCATACTGGGAGTAAGATTTATTGTGTCCACAGTAATGAGAGTATCAGGTCCGGCCATAATAAAACTGCATTAGTAACAAGGTTTTTTTTTTTTTTTTTTTTTTTTTTTTTTTACAATTATAATAATTAAACATTCTGGAAAAGAGCAGGTACTTTATTTTTATGTATGTATATATATATATATATATATATATATATAGTAACTAAATATATTTAAAATATATTTGTATATAATTGTGTAATAATTATTTTTTTTATAATTTCTTAATGATATATGTAATCTGTAGCATTAAACGCCATTTTCAGTGAATGAAAGAATCTTAAATGTAGATCTACTTGAGGATATGTGTGCCTGTCGGAGGATTTGATCAAAACTGCTGTGAAAAGTGCGATTCAGGCACCAAGCCTTTCGCAGCTGCCAGATATTTTTGTCTCAGTCTGCTGATGTCACGGCCTCCCTCTGTTCTGCTAAATGAGCCTTTCTCTCTGAAAACATTTCCACTCAGGACTGGACAGCTCTGCCTGTAATGATGAAGTCATTCTGTCTACATGAGCAGAAGCAATGTATTTCATACCCAAGCGCTCTGCATCAACTGTATGCAGGGAGGATGCCAATAAAACCTGAGAGGGATCTTTTACCATTGCTGTGCATCTCAGTAGTAGCCGATGTTTCTGAAACAGTCTTATCTTAATGGCTGCAGAAACAGCATGAATAAGATCATGTGTTTTCAGATAATAAAAAGACATCCTTCCAAGGTTTCTTCAATATCACGTACAACCTGTGTGGTCTTCTCCTCCCACTCGCAGTCATCTCACAATTCCTGTGACCTTCATATATCCATGTGAATGATGAGAGAGATGACTCAGACCAAGAATACAGTATATCAGTCTATAAAGCTGAACACCTTCCACATTTGTACCCCAAAATGTGAGACTTGACCCACACAATCCATTTAACCTTATTCTGTGTATTTCAGAGTATGAAATAAATTATGTCAAGCCAAACAAGTAATACATTTGAGATTAAGCATACTTGAACTCTGTCTTTCATGACATTATACATCATGTTTTGGGATGAGGTGCTCTTGTAGAATGGCTGCTGAGATCATATCAGCATGAGATTATATGACCGAGTTTTATGCTTTTACACAAAGGATTTCACCTTAGGAAGAAACTGGTACAGTCTGACCCCCAGGTTTAAATCGTGATTTAAAAAAAGCTTTTATTTTGCATCTGAGGACATGCTCGCACACCTGTGGCCATTACTAAGACCAAGTAAATTATTCATCAGGCAAGAACAAACATTACTTTGTTTGCATGTCGGGGTGGTAATATTAATATTCATGAGGCCGGGACCGAAGCTTAGACTGCTAATAAGTCATTTTAGCAGAAAATGGGTACTTGACATGACATTTCAAGCAGTGGTGGCAGTGTCCTGTCGCTATACTACATCTCTAATGATCTGAAATGCAGTTTTAGTGCCTTTTATGTCCATGTACTAATTGGGAGAAAACATGAAATATATATACAATACCATTCAAAAAGATTAAGTTATTGCCTTTTTTTGAAAGCAAGCATTCAAATGTTCAAAAGTGACAGTAAAGATAAAATGTTAAAAAATATTTTAATCTCAAATAAATGCTGTTTGTTTGAACTTTCTAGTCATTAAAGAATAAAGAATCCACTGTTTTCAAAATTGATAATAATAAAAAATGTTTGTTGAAGACCAAATGAACTGAAGATGATTTTTGAAGCATTGGATGGCACTGAAGACAGCAAAAAATGACTGCTTAAATTCAGCTTTGTATCACAGGAATAAATTATCTTTCAAAATACATAACATAAATTGCAAAATTTAAAAGGAAGCAAGAGGATAACATAGGAAGTCGAACATTTGCATATTTCATAAGCACTATCTTAAATAATTTTTATCGTAATAATGTCAAATAAACCATTCTCACATTCACTAATGCAGGGAGTAGGTAACAGAGCTCCAAACAAAAGTTCACATAATTCTCTTGTAATAACATCTTTAGTGTGTAAAAACGAGCTTCTCAGCATCTTCTGTGACAGTTGTGTGGAAGGTCTTGAAGTGTCGCACAAAGCTGCACAACAAAACAATCTGCAGTATCACAGAGGAAACAAAGGATCCCAGAGCTCTGATTACATCTCTGTCTGCATGTCTGTTTGATGCAGCATTATTCATTTTCTGTTGTCAGCCTGGTTGTACAAAAAAAAAAATTGCATTAATTTTCTCATTGACTGTTAGCGATAACATACAACTGAGATATTTCACAACGTTATAGAATTCTGTATATCATTTCATCTCCCGTTCAGTCAAATAGCCAATAGTTATTACATACATAAAACGGATTCAGTTCCATCATTTTAATGCTTATAGAGACGAATATTACTATATTACTTACAACCTAGTGATCTATAAATCCGGAAGCCAGAAAGCTAACGGCAGTTACTCAGCCGCCAAATGACCCCCGGAAGTAGAATATATGACCTTTCCTCAAACAAGTACCAGGCCTTATAAAGGTCAGAGGTAATTCGGACTGTTTGATTTGCATTAGTAAAATGAGTCCCCAGTGATTTATTACACAGCACTGATTATTCACTTACCAAACAAAAATGATGCTCTATTACACTGCCACTGACCTTCACACCATCAGAAATCTCACACCGACTCTATTGCACTGCAGGATTGCTGGGCTGGAGGAGATTCTGTTGAAAAGGGGCTATGAAATGTTTCATTTAAGCTCTGAGAAAATGCAGGTTTTATTATTTAAGAGTACGTCTTTTGGAACCATCTTAACAGCTTTTTTATTAGCTGATCTTTATGGGAAATTGCTGGCAGCAGGGCTGGACCGGATCTGACTGAAAGATTTCGTCAGCAGTTTGAATAGGTCGCAGAGAGTCAAGGTTTATGTCTCTGTGTTCTACACGGTAGATCTACAATAACACTGCGACAGACGCAAAGACCGCTTCAATGTTTCCCAGCTCCTGTCAGTTCTGGTGAACAATTACATTTGCTGTATGAACACGATAATAAATATTTTCCAAAATAGGTACAGTGAGGAGACATTAATCTACCCACTTTTATTCACTGAACATTAAAAGGAAACTTAAACGTGTAAAGGCATTTTACAAATCGCTACAGCAGACCATGAATAACTCTAAAAGCTTGATTATTTCATTTATAATATAATAGAGGAATATTATAGATTTGTTAAATATCACTGTAGTAAAATAGATCTGTATTACTTATAGTCTTAATGGACCCATATATTAAGTGGCCTTAACTACTACATTTTAATTTATAATGTAGTACAATGTACTTATTGTGTACATACATGTTTTTACATTGTACTTATATTTAAAAAAAAAAAACTACATGTAATTACATCTGTATTTAATTTCTGTAATTACATTTATAATTACACTGTTGACCCATACTTTACACCTTAACCCACCCTTAAACTTACCCATACCTCCAACCCTTTCCCTAACCTTACCCCTATGCCACCTCAATAGCAGCAAAAGTGTTTTACAATACAATATGAACACAATAAGTACATTGTACTTATTTTTTTATGTAAGTACTTAGTAGTTAAGGCCACCTAATATAAAGTGGGACCGTCTTATTCATAGACGTTTATTACACGTTTATTAAGTGATTTCTGTAATTCTGACAGATGGCAAATACTGTATTTACCTGCTTTAGAAACATTCCAGTAATCACCGCTTATAGGGATTAGAAGTGAAAAAAGAGACAATTAGATTTTAGAAAGCATCTGTGTGAAAAAACTGGAGAGAGATGTGAGAATTTGGGGAGAAAAGCAAGAGATTCTTAGTGCATTTCAATTTTTTTTTTTTTAGGAATAGGAAGTGTTGGGTTAGGAATGTAGGATTGTCATATAGAAAAAGGCATTAATATGCTTTATAAATACTAATATACAGCCAATATACTGTTGTAAAAAATTGTTGCTAGTGAGAACTGGTCCTTAAACTAAAGTGGTACCTTTGATTTTAATTTCAGTCTTTTTAAGTGGCCCTTTTTCAATCAGGAAATGCAGTAGGTGGATACAACGTGCCATTTTTCTATGACTGTCCAAAGCACATGAATAGTGGTCGGTTGTCTGTTGCTAAGCATAGTAGTAACATTCTAACTGCATCAGTTCACATTGTAGAAATGTTTCATTGCAATGCAGGGGTTAACACCGCAAAAGTGGTTCAAGACTTGCTCTGAACGAACACCACTAAATTACAATTGTGAAATGTTTCTCTACTTGGTTAAAAGCGGTTTAGAATGGGAATAAACCCAGGGTTAAGCACAACGTGAGTTAGTAAGTGTATAAAGTTTGCATCTTGTGCAAAATTTCTGTAAACTGCTGCTGAAACAGTTTGGCAATCTATGGTTGGATCATTTGTCTATATATACCCTACAGAACTCATTCCATCTGCTCTACTAATGAACTTTGCTATTAAATGGCTAATTATTTTTTCTTACTTTTAAGCAGTTTAACGTTCTGAAACATAATTCTTTGGGGGGAGCTAAATAATGATCTCAATACTGTAGAGACCATTAAAGCATGAATAATAAAAATGCAGTATTTTTAGTTAAGAATAATTCTTTCACATATTGCAAATCGTTTATGCCTCCCAACCCTGCAGTTATAAACAAAGCTAGCTGTTAAAAAACGATTAGCCGCTTTGAATCATGATTCCTGATGTTCCCACATCTCTCTCAACGGGAACATCAGTCTGCAGACAACACACATTTCCCACACTTCAATGGGGCTCCAAACGGGAACCGCACAGTGAGAAGATCAGAGCGTGTTTATTAGGGGAATAATAAAGTAAATTTATATTGACTTTGTATGACAATGGACACATTAAAAGAACATTAGCTAAAGCTGAAGAAATCCATCCTCAACCCACAGAGGGCTATGTTAATTAGCTTCGGGATTGCCGCGATCAGCGCAAAGCAAAAGACAGGTGTTGAATCACAGGATTCTAGCATAAGTTTAAACTTGTTGAGGAATTTTATATGTGATATTAAAAGACGTCAGAAACAACCTATCATCTGTCAGAACAAGACAATACACAACTTTATGGTTATAGCTATCATAGACCTTTAGTTCCTATCCTTTAATCTGATTAGCCAAGAAACATTCAGTTTAGTAGAACAGTATCTCTTTGATGTTAACAGTGCTTGTCAAATTAAGAAATCAAAGGTCTGATTATCATTTGTTACATTACTGTTTAAAACCTGCATTATTTTAGTAGTACCTAGAAGACCCTCATCGATCATCATTGTACTTGAACCAAAACAAAGCATGCATTTCTACAGGTCATAAAAAAACAAGCTCTCATGCATTACCCATTAATGTCATGTAGGTTTACAGTGAAAACAGCAGTCTTCTAAAAGTGTACACATCCAGCACTTGCTCCGACAGATGGAAGGGACGGTTTAAACCAGTGTCCTGCTGGTTTAACTTTTCCACTGAAGAGCAAATGATATCAGTGAACACAGATCAGAACAGAGTAGACAGATAGTGTGGATGAGCCCAAACACAAAGCAGTGGGAAATCCCAGCATGCCTCTCCTGTACGTTCCTACAACGCTGTTTATCTAAGGGCCCCCTGGAGACTCCAAGGATTAAATGCTATTCTTGTGTTTGCACACTTTGAGGTTCTTATAAACCCTAAAAAATAAGGCACATTTCTCAATAAAAAAGAAAAATTAGTAACCCAACAAATTTCCACTGTTGTTCTTAGGGTAACTGAGGATACTATATACACTAAAACAAGTTTGTGAACCTAATGTGAATCTACTATTTCTGCACATGGAAGTACCACTTTTACACAACTGAATAAGACCAAAATTCTAAGTTTCCCTATTTAAAGGGGTCATATGATGCAATTTCAAGTTTTCCTTTCTATTTGGAGTATTAAAAGCTGTTCGTGCATAGATAAGATAAAGTTGCAAAGATATAATATAATATAATATAATATAATATAATATAATATAATATAATATAATATAATATAATATAATATAATATAATATAATATAATATAATATAATATAATATAATATAATATGGGGCGGCAGTGGCTCAGTGGTTCATGTGGTTTGTCTACAAACCGGAAGGTTGGTGGTTCAATCCCCGGCTCCACCTGACCAAGTGTCAAGGTGTCCTTGAGCAAGACATCTAACCCCAGCTGCTCCCGACGAGCTGGATGGTGCCTTGAATGGCAGACACCGCTGTTGGTGTATGAATGAGTGTGTGAATGTGAGGCAAATTGTAAAGTGCTTTGGATGGCCATGTGGTCTGTTGAAAGCGCTATATAAATGCAGTCCATTTAAACCTTTATCTCAGGATCAGATGGCATACCCACAAACTTCCCATAGTCTGCTAAGTGTTTGTTGCATATGACACAAAAATGATAAGAGCTAACTGGGTCACCTGGCTCTATGCAACTTCCAGGTATAAGGGCTGAAACTACCCCACAGACACTCTTTAGTCTTATCTGTCAGAAATCAAGTTCACAGCCATTAAATTGGATCAACATGTTTTATTTACAATAAAACAAATGCAGAACTTTCTTATATATATATTGCTTTTATATATCATTTGTTTTTACTGCATAAGCCACCGAACAGACAAACAGTCTCTTGTTTGTATGTACCTTCATAATAAAAGTATTTAATGCATAGAAAAACGGGAGGACACACACGCGCACACACACTACACATGCACACACCACACTTAACCACAGACACATCAGAAATTATTAGACTCCCATCAATAATTAATTTTGGCAGAGTTAAATTAAATGGTACTAAATTATCTTAAATTAATGGTTATAAATGTCATTTAAGGCCTAAACATGAAGAAAACCCCCAAGAAAATAAACTGAGTTAAAAAGAAGTTTATAACTAAAATGCTGTCATTCACTAAATCAGTGTAGAGAAAGATAAATACCCTATTTAATTAACTGCAAACTACAGTAAAGCTGTGCTACGTAGTTCACTGAAGCAAATTCAAGGCAAAATGTCATGAAGCAGACACTCTAACCAAATAAAATAAACATAAATTAGATAAAGATTCTCATTTGCTTTTCACAATATATTACTTCATTTTCTTGGAGGGGTTGTTGATGGAGACATGTGTGATCTAAATTAATACATGTGCCATGCAGCTGCAAAAAAAAAAAAACACTCTAAACTCTAAAACACACTGTATATGTGGAGTTGCAGTGATAAAATGTAGTCCCATTGTAGGCTATGAAGAAACCGAAGTGAATCAGTGCTAGGGTAGATGAGAGGTAAACAGGCACTTTTCAGTGCACGCCAGCAGCAGATCAGATCTACGCAGAGCTTTCCGAAGGTTGACCATCACCATTGTTGTCTCTAAGGATAGAACTTTCAGGTTGTGTAGTGTCATTCTCTGGTCCAGTGTTGTCTTCATCATGTTGCACTGAGTGTGGTCTGTAGAGTGGGGGTCTGGAGGGAAAAAAGACAAAAGATTATTTTAGAAACAGAAAGATATGATTATAGCCAGACCTTAATACTAGTCCCTTGCGAGAGGTCAGATGGGCACAATGTCATGCAATGTCATGCAAAGAAATAGAAGGACAAAAGTCATGAATGAATGTCCCTGACTGGTCACACATGCACATCTACAGTCGTTCCAAAAAATCCACTCTGTTTGCAATAAGGTCTTGCTCAATTATCAGTTTAAACTCTTCCAGCATCTCTTACGCTTTATGTACATTAATTGCGGTTTACTGCATTTCAAAGAAAAACTTTTGTTGATCCTGGTCAAATCACAAAAAGCCTGAAGCCCATCCCTTATTACCCCCATACTTTCCTATTAAGATTCCAACATTTCCCTAAGCAGTACCCCAAAAAATCATTGGTTGATAATGGGAGGTACATTACGTTTTTCAAGTCAAACCTACCACAAAGATCTGATTGATAGTATATTGTTTCAGAAGCAACAAGGAACATGTCCTACTTGGAAAAATCAAGATCAGCATTTGTGTGTTAGTACAGTACCCTATGTGGCCACACTTTGAATCTGTTTGTGTCCAAACCCCAAACAGTGTTCAGGCAACAGTGTCATGGCATGCCTTGTTAATCCAATGATTTATAACTACTGTTTAGAGTTTAACACACAGCAGAACACATCATGCGTTTAGAGAGAAGCTTCTTGAAAACATCACTCCTCAGTCTGGCCCATCCAGGGTCACCTGTTAATGATCCTTAATCACTGTCAGGCTTATAGAGATACTTCATAACCAGATTATCCACTTTCTTCTTCTGTTTCTTTATTTCTTTTTTGCTTGGAGGTCGTTCTTCATCAGGACTTTCCAGACCCCCATCGGAGTCTTTCTGTCCTGGGTTTCTCTTCACGCTGTTTGAGCTACGGTATGAAACTGTTGATGCAGAGCTTGAAGATGATGATTCAGAGTCAGATTCAGACTTGGACGATCCAGATTCTTTCTTTCTTGAGCTTTTGGATCGTCTCTTTTCTTTTTGTCTGGAATGCCGCCGAGTATGACCCTCGTTGGAGGAGCTGTCAGACTCAGAGCGCCTGCTCTTCTTCTTGTTCTTCTTTTTGCTGCTCTTGGAGCTGAAGGAACTCATTGAGCTTCCAGAACGTCCAGAATCTACAGCAGAACCTGAAGTGGAGCGTCTCATACTGGACCCGCTAAGGCCCAGACCTTCATCGTCCTTGTCTTGCAACAAACTCTTGACGCTCTTCCTATCTTCTTCCTCTCCTGGATCACCACCTCCCTCCTCTTCTTCACCTGAGTCTTCTAAGCTGCGGCGTTTGAATTTAATTGGCTTGAAGCTCAGGACTTCATTGATGGCTTTCTCGAGCTCTGGGTCAAGGTAGTTGCGGTGGCTCACAGGTTTAACGTCAGAGGTGTCCAGTGGGTTCTCAGAAGAGCGTAGCTGGGCGGGAGTAGAGAGACTACGGCCCACTGAGCGTGGACTGTATGCGGCCACACTCACAGAGTCAACATCGTCATCATCATCAACACCATCATTATTCAAACGAACTCCAAACTCGCTAAGTCGGGTGCTGCGGGCCAGGGAAATTCGTGAGCCGACGCTGGTGCTTCCAGGACTTCGGCTTCTAGATCGTCGACTCATACTGGTACTTGTTGGCCCGTAATCACTGCGACTGTCATCCATCCAAGAAGTACTACGTCGCAAGCTGAAGCTGCTCACACCGGACTGAGCATCATCATCTTGGTCTATCCCACGCCGTGTGGAAGCACGGCTCGGGGCAAGTGAGGACACCATAGACTCTTTGTCAAATTCTGGACTGCTTTTGGTCCAGCGACGATCTAGACCTTTCCTGGCCCTACTGGCAGCCTCAGAGTAAGCCTGGGATATCACTGAACCCCGGTCATCCAGGTCATCACCAGTCTGAGGCCTGTCTGTAGATTTGCTTTTAGCTTTGCGCAACGACAATCTATCAGGCATGTCCGGCTGCTCCCGAAGGGCACTGAAGAGGGAGCTGTCATCCCCTGCTCCTCCGTTCCAGTCCTTCTGGTGGGAACGTTTCCTGTAGCTGAGCGAGCTCATCACAGACACTGAACGGCTCTCGTCTGAATCTTTTTTTACTTCCTCCTTCCCCTCTTTTCCCTCTTTCCCTTCTTTTATATCTTTCACATCTGCATTAGCAGCATTGGTGTATCTAAGTCGGACAGAAAACACATTAAAAACGGCAGAATTGCAGACGATCAATGAATGAAACAGGATGAGACCCGTGACAGAGATAAACAGGAATTCAGAGAATGAAAGAGATTTGAGAGGTAATTTAGGAGCATATTTTACACCAACCCCATGAATAAACTTAAAAGGATTAAACTCCTAATGGCAGTTACGTAAGCGCACCGTACTAATACTACTGAGGAACAGAAGAGTAACAGCAGCTGTCGGTGAGACAGTCATGAATCCTACACCATCAAATGCTGTCTTGAGCTTATTAGCACTTCTAACAGATGGAGAAGACATATGTAAATCTTGGCTGGTACTCCGGTAAACAACATCAGTAGCGCCCCCAATGTTCTTACCCTGTAAATTTAGCTACAAAAGCTGACTATACTCTTTGAACGATTGTTCAATCAGCTCTCCAAAGAAAACCTATGGAGGATTAAATTAAATACCGTAAATTAATTAATTAAATCTGTTAAATATGTATTTTTGTTTAGCTTGAAGGGGGTTCAAAAATCAAAACACTAATTTATACTTCCAGAAAAAAAGAACATATATTAAATGTAAACTAACTCATAACTTAGTCACCAGTTCTCCAACAACATTAGTCGTGGTTTAATTTCTCCAGCTCTGGGGATCATAAAATGATCTCAGTCTTTGAAATCAAACTCCAATATGCAACTAAAGGAGTTCCACACTGACCTGGTGGTCTTCTGGGGACCCTCATCCGAGAGTGTCTTGGCAGATCCTTTACTCTTGGAGAGCAATGACTTCACCCCATCTACGCGGTCCTCCACCTCAGAGTCCATATCCGATTCATCGCCACTGCCAACAAGAGAAGCTCAATCAAATATAGCAGCTGACATAAAGGTCATTTTGGCTGATCAAGGCAAGGGGGTTATGATACTTTGGTTAGTGGTTAGTGCCAAAACAACACGTTATTTCAATAGAATAAATAGGGGAAAAGAGGATTTCAATCCATTCCACACTAACACTAAAGGCAGATATTTTACTGCATTCTCTGTGAACGCTGTGGGAAGTTACATCATTCCCATATGCCTTTGCATTCACCATTACAGTTTATGTCAAGCTTTGATTTTAAGAAAATACACAAAAGCATAATATAAATCTGACACACAATCAGGGATGCCATGAGTACAGTGAATTTAGGCTACAGATGCTTCTGGATAATTTCAACTTACTGTTTCACACAATTTAAAGCTTAAGCACACACACAGCTCACATTTAAACGCTAATCGGCTGTGACAATCTGCTTCTATTGGTTGCATATCGCAGTTCCACTCAATTACGGCAAATCAACCGAATGCAATTGATTCCCCCTTTCCAGAATCCAAGTAGTTACACTTGCACAACAACACACATGAACATATCACAACTGGCTAAGCACAGTTAAGTAGCAAGGGGCAATAGAAACGTAATAAATTAATTTGGATTTTCGAACAGAGAATGAAAACGAGATTATAAGTAGGATTAATTAAAAAAGTGGCCTCTCTGTATTTTTCAGTATTTCAATTTAATATTTTAATAATTTTCTGGGTGCATAAATGGCTCTGATAAAAAGATGGCTGGTGTAACGGGTAAAAACAGATGAGCAACACGTAATGACATTGTTAAACACCGCACATGCTCATGAAGACAGGAAAATGCTGCTGTATTATCAAATTAGTTACTGGACTAATAATGCTTCCCACTTTAGCTAAAAATAATACTTGCCATGTGAGACTTATCATGGTTTGTTGGACAAAAAAAAAAAAGGGTAATACAAAAGCATTTTCGTGTTTTTACAATGAATAGCATTATAAACTCAACAAAAAGATGTGTAACGATCACCACTTAGCATCCTCACGTTTTGTTCTTTCTTTTCTGATACTTTGTCACCGTGTCCTGTAAACTGCCAAAAATTAAATAAAAATAGATGAAAATAAATGGGGGAAAAGGAAAATAAGTAGTTGATCATATAAAAAGAAGAAGAAGAAGAAGAAAAGCAAAAGAACTTAAAAAGGGTCTATGTAAACAATAGTAACATTCAGCGGTTATCCTGATCAACTTCCGAGAACTGTTGCCATGGAAACAGTGGCACTGACAGGAGACTAATCCTCATACCTGTTGATGAGGTCATCATCATCATCCGTCTCCATTTCATCCTCCATAGCAGCCTGCAGGTCCCCAATCCGCTTAAAGGCCAACTTCAAATCTGCTTGTAAGCTCTGATTGGCTGCTTCCAGACTTTCAATATCCATTTCCTGTTTAAAGTCCAACCAAAAGTTATGAAAAAATGGCCATGGTTTTGCTACAGCAACTTGACTGTGTTTTATGCCGTTCCATTACATTTACCTGAGAAGCCATCTAAGGTGGCCTTACTACAAATACCACAGTTAAGCTATGGTTGCTGTGCTAGAACTATGTCACTTTTCATACATAAAAGATCCATTGTGACAGCTTCCCTTCATTATAGTTGATATAGCAATGTCAAGAGAATCTCCATACAGCAGGGGGCGCTCAGGAACTCACCAGCTCGTGTTTTTTGCGACTGGCTTCTGCCTCTTTCTTAGACAGTTCAGTCATCTCTTCCTTTATGTCTCGGATCTGCCGTTGCATTCGCTTGTTCTGATCCTTCTCCCGGTTTTCACTGCCAATACGCTGGTCTCGTTCCTCAGTCATCTTCTCCAGGTTTTCCTTCAGCCGTGTGACAAGAGACTGGAGGAAAAACATGGACAGATGATAAAGTCAAATATAATAGCTCATAAAAAAAAAAATAGAAACACACTGAAGCAATTAACTGTAAATGAATTGTGGCCACTGATGGAGTTGTTTATCTGCATACGCTATGGACGTTAGTTTAGGATCCATTTGACTAAAAGAATTATGCATGGAATTAAATAAAAACATGAAACCAGACTAAAATACAAAATGAAATCACATTTTTTTTCGGAACTATCCTGCTTCAGTGTCTTGCTTTGAATTCATTGAAATTGCCACGTGTCACATGACTCACCTCCAGACGTTTGGTCTGGGTCCGCTCATATTCGAGTTTGGTCTCCAGTTCACGGATTTTGGCTTCCTGACGGCTGACCAGCGATTTCTCCACCATAGACTGTTCCTGAAATTCAAGCTGTGACTGCAGGGAGTGAAGCTGGCAAAAAAAGAAAAACACACAGGTCACTCTGAGGTCATGTTTAAGACCACATCCGGCCAGCCCTCTGCACCTTTCTCACTGCACAGGCCCTTACCATGCAAATACACTATGTACTGTAGAACATAATGACGAGGTGACAAAAGGCAATTCCAGGATCCTGCAAAGAATTTTTTTTTTTTTTTTGGTACCTTGTCCTGGATCTCTTGTTTTTCTTTCATGGCCTCCTCCACCTGGGCCTGTAGGTCACTGATTTGTGCCAGATCTCTTGTAGACTAAACACATAAACATACATATGATACGTACATTTAATTTGAACTCTTAATTTATGCTAGTAGTATTTTAATTTTGCTGATTTAATGTGGATATATACATATATAAATATTTAATTTAGACTTTGTCATAAAAAAAAAATGTTTTTGAAATAAGTCTCTTACTTTCACCAAGGCTGCATTTATTTGATCAAAAATACAGTTAAAACATTACTATATTAAAATAGTATTCCAATTTAAAATAAGGACTTTCTATTTGAAAATATTGTAAAATATAATTGATTCCCCTGATGGAAATAGTGAATTTTCAGCAGCAAAACTCCTGTCTTCAGTGTCACATGATCCTTCAGAAATCATGATTTGCTGCCCAAAGATATTTCTTATTGTTATCATTGTTGAATACAGTTGTGCAGCTTAATATTTTTTGAGAACTTTTTTAAGGATTCTTTGATGAATAAAAAGTTCAAAAGAACAGCATTTAAAAAAGAAATAGAAGTCTTCTGTAAAATTTTGGATAAATTTAATGCATCCTTGGTGAATACAAGTATTAATTAATGATTCTTACTAACTGCAAACTTTTGTACGTTTTGTACTGTATATATATATATATATATATATATATATATATATATATATATATATATATATATATATATATATATATATATATATATATATATATATATGGGGTCACCTGAGCCACAGCAGCTTTGTGTTTCTTCATGAGTTCATTCATGTCCTCCTGATCCTCCTCAAAGCGAGACTGCAGGTCGTTCTTCTCTCTCTGCAGACGACTTATCTGCTCCTCCAGCTGAGGGAGACAGAACAGACAGGGTTTAAATGAGTACCTTGAATTGTTTTATTCATGGTTTTTGAGGATGAGGAAATGCTATGCAACCTGTCCGTGTTGGCATCTGTCTGATTTGGCAGCTTCTACCATGTGACAGATCAACATCGCACCAAAATACTGCAGAGTTCGAACGGATGCTCAGAGATTTACATCAACAACAAAATATATTTTCTCAATTCTTAAAAAAAAGAATGCTAATAGTTGCACTTTATTATTTTTGTTGTTTTTCTCTGCTCTCCACGACACTTTCAGGACTAAACTGTCTAGATAACCCTCAAAAAATGACTTTTAATAACGGATCACTTCCCATAATATAGTCACAGAAGCTTTCAGTGTTTTAAAACTATGTTTCTGCCATTTTAAAGTAGGAGTTTGGAGTAGCATTTTAGACTGGGTCTAAAATACTGTTATTACACACAGTAATTGCATATTTCTGGCTGAGGCTGTGACGAGGAGATAATACCCTTAAACTCTTCTATTTGACATCATCTCCTCTTCCTCATAAATAATAAATCAAATGCACACCCCAAGTGAACCATTTAAATCCGAGTGCCATATTTTTGGAGTCCTAAAGAGCCTGTAATGTGAATGGTGGAGGAATCAGAGAAGGGTAGCTGCACTGATGTTTTTATTTTATCTCCATCCTTTTGTCGTCACCTAGGTAAATTGTGAAGATTTAAGGTATAAAATTCCATGTGAATAGGGATTCATGTCAGATTTCACTGTGGGTGGAGTCAGACAGCATGACACTGCAGGAACAAAATCAAGCAACTGTCAAAATGTCTTGTCGACTGTCACAGTCGGTTAGGACAAAAACTCAGATAAACATGGAAGAGACAGGATTTAACGCTTTATCAAGTCATGCTTGATTATGACACCATGATTCAGGGTTTCTTTATCTGACTCGAGGTTAGAATTTTTCCCTAACTGTTTTTTTTTTCCATCAGCCTGAGCAGGAAAACAATTGAACTGTAAGAACTTTATTTCTCTTTACCCAGCTGTTTGAATGAATTTACACATTTACTGCTCTATTCAACTCAAAAGATGAATTTTGCCTTAATAAAAGCTCTAACGAATCTTGTGAACAAATAGAAAATTTCTGAAGTAGTAAATCTCATGTTTAGAATGGCATATTCTGTCCTGTGTAAAGTTCTAAAAGAGATGTTGATGACTGGCATTCTGTTGTCCATAATAATTAACCAAACAATTTCTGCTTAGTAACTGGAGGGATTAAATTAAACTTGTCAAACATCTGAAAAATGTGGGTTAATTCCTCAATTTCATAAAAGTCATAATTGTATAAGACCTTTTCTTGTTTTAAACAAAAGAAAACAAAACGAAAATGAACAAAACAAATAAAATAATCAAACAGTAAACATTCACGCCAAACAATGAGAAAGTAAACAAACAGCTTAAACAAGTTATCATCAAACAAAAGAGGATAATCAGTAAACAAACATCTAAAGGACAAACAATAAAGAAAGCAAACACTCTAAAAACAAACACGCAAAGTAAGAGCCCAAACAATCATTTATAAATAAATGCTTGAATAAACATGTTAAAAAACATTCAAACTTGTAAATTTTTATGGCCACCGAACTGTTTTCAAATAAAATAGAATGTGACTCACAGCCATCTTTGCTTTGGTGATATCGTCCATCTGTATATGAAGATCTTCAATTTCCAGCTCCATAGACTTGCGTGCTTTAACTGCGGCTGCACAGGCAAACTCTGACTCCTCCAACTACACCAGATACAACATATACTCACATGAACCAATAAGTCATAGTCTATTCACAGTGAGGGACATTAATTGTAATTTTCTACCGCTCTGATTGTGGTTCTACCTTATTTTTGAGTGCGACGATCTCTCTTTTGCTGGGCACATTACTCTTTAGGTGGTCCAGCATCATCTGTGCATCAGCCAGAAGAACCTTTGTGCGCTTCAGATCCTTCCTGAGACGTTTCTCTGTCTCTACATCCCTCTGACCAACCTTCTATATAGTGTAATACTGTGTTATACTTTCTCGAGTATTGTATGCTGTCTGCAATATTTGTGTTCTGTTGTGTTAGTACCTGTTCCTGTGCCATCATCAGTTTGGACTCCAGGTCTCTCTTTTCTCTCAGAACTCTCTGTTTATCTTCATATTCCTCTTCTAACTGCACTTCCATTTGCTTCAGCTACACACACATTTCAAAAGAGCCATTAGGAAACATGGAGGTGTCAAATTGTGTGATTTGAACCCATGACAGGGTGTTTAGATACTGTTTGTTCACCTTCTTACTGCAGGACAGTCTGATGTCCTCCACATCCTCATCTTTACTGTCCAGCTCTTTAGAGTGCGTTTGTTTCAATCGTTCCATCTCCATTTCCAAACGGAGTTTAGCCTAAATACACACAGATCAGATTATGAACTGTTGATATTATCCGCTGAAAAATAAAGTTAGCAGGTTTTGCTTTTCCACCTTTCTGAAATGATCTTATTTTAATATTATATACATGTTATTATAGTATTTATTAATATATAAAATTTGCTTTTATTTTTCAGTTTTATTTGATTTTATATTTCTATTTAATTTGACATTTATTTCAGTTTTACTTTTCAGTTTGAGCTTCTATTTAGGCTCTGTTATATTTAAGATATTCATCTAATTTTACTTTATTTCAGCTTCTATGTTTCCATGAATGAAAATAATTTTGAATAGTTTTACATGACAATAACAGGATTGGCCATTTTTTTAGCTTGTACCTGTTCCAGCATCTGAATGGTTCCAGCCTGTTCATCAAGCTCCTCCTCTTGATCTTTGACCTTTGCTTCCAGATCCCGCAGTTGTTTCTTAACCTTTGCAAGTGATGCCTCTTCTTTTGACTCCTGAGAAGAGAGATCCTGCAGCTCGGATTCCAGCTGCTCTACCTTCAGACTGACTGTACACAGCTCTGTGTCCTTCTCCTGTTTGTTAAATTATGAATTTGTCATTAGCAACGTACCATAGACTTATTATAGAAACCTGAAGTTTAGCGTCTTGCTTAAGGAGGCGAGAGAGAGCAACACACACTGTTCTATCTTTGGTCTCACCTGTAGCTGTTGTCTGATTGTAAACAACTCGCCAGTTAGCATATCTCTCTCTCTGCCCAGTTTCTCCCGCTGGTTTCTCTCCTTCTGTAGTTCCTCGTGAAACTGGTTCTTCTCCACATCAAACCTGCCAGAAAATTCGGAGGATAGATGGGTTTTAAGACATGTCATTTCAACAACAGTCTGACAAGAGCAACATGATACCCTGCTCATGGGCATAAACTAATAAACAGAACTTTTAGTCTGTAGGCACTCAAGCGAACATTTCCTCATCTGCTTGTGATTTTGTAGATTTTCAGATCACAAGATGTTAATCTGCGTAGTTAGTAGTGAGTTTTGAGTAAGACGCTTTTTCCTTTTTTTTATTCTCCAGATGTTGGAAATTCTGTGAGAAAAATGAAGCCTGTACACTGAGGATATTTATGAATTGTCAAGTATGTTGAGATTTAGCTCTGGCTCTAAGATGTTCTAAGTTTTTAGTTATGAGCAACATCAGCCAAATACTGAACACACACACACAAATAAAAACAGTCCAGCCATAAACAAATCCAACCCCAAGATCAAACAATCAGACAGTAAATAAATATCAAAACACTCAAATAAACAGCCCAAACAATCAGATGGTAAACAAACATCTTAAACAACAAGCGGCAAACAACCAAACAGTAAAGAAAGAGCTCAAATAGAGATGTAATCACACAATCAATTTAAATGCCTAGAAATAAACAAGAAGTAAACAAACAACCCAAACAATAAATAAACAGAGCAGCTAATCAGAAAGTAAACAAACTGACAAAACAACTAAACACTAAACGACAAACAAAAGACAGTAAACAAACAGCCTGAACAACTGAACTAAACAACAAACAAAAGACAGTAATTAAGTAAACAAAATTAAACCTAAACAGCAAACAATCAAACATTAAAGAAAGAGTCCAAACAATCATATAGTAATCAAATAACAAATTGTTTACTGTACTGTATTATTAAACAAAACTTATGATTAAACAATGAGTAAAAGAACAACCCAAACAATAAATTAAACAAACCACCAAAACAATCGAACAGAAAACAAACACGCCAAATTATAAACAAACAGCCCAAACAATCAAACAGTAAATATATGGCTCAAACAACCAGAGTAAACAATAATCAGAAATCTCTATAATCAGACCCAGCAGGTGACCAGCTAGGAGACTGAAGACACAGACTAAGATATGTGTGTGTGTGTGTGATTGGCTCTTACTTCCTCTGCTTTCTCTCCAGCTCATGGTTGCGTCCCTCTTGATTTTCCAAGTGCAGTTTGGTGTCTTGGAGCTCAGCTGCCAGCCGCTGACATTTCTTCTTCAGCTGCTGGACTGATCGCTGGGACTCCTCGTGGTCAGCCTGCAAGTCCGTTAACTATACAGAGAGACAGGAAGGTGAAGTTTATAAAAGTCTAAAGATTCTGAAGTGTTGCTGGTCAACGTCAGAGTATCATTTATTGTAGCAGAGTTTGAATTTGGATACATTTCACACTGTGTGTAGTCTCTCAGCAGTCCTAGTGTGTGTGTGCACTCTGTGTATGTGTTTATTTACTGTGCTATACTAACTTTTCTCTCCAAGTGTCTCTTGTTCTGTTGTTCTGTCTCCACCTTGTCATCCATCTCCTGCTGGAGTTTTTTCTTTGTGAATTCTGTGTCTCTGATGGCGCGTTCATATTTCAGTCTCCATTCACCTCCTGACATGCACAAATATACAGAGACAGACAGATTATTTCTGAGTTGTTTTGTTGAGGTGTTTGTGTGTGTGTGTAGAGCAGTTGTTGACCAATCCGGTCCTCTTTCATCTCAGCAGCCAAAAATGTCTATATTCTTATCAAAATAAAGCATTTTCATAATCAACTTCAAGTGCTGTCTGATTGTGGGTTTTTTGTTTTGTTTTTACCAGAATCATCGCCATCATTGTCCATCTCGCCATTGAATTCTGATGCTTGGAGGAGTCTGGTCTCCATGATCTCCATCTCCATGGACTCCATCTGTTTCTTCACATCGTCAAACTTCACCTTCACCAGAAAAAAAAAAGCACAGGTATGTTCTACAGCAGCCCACTCACAAATTCACTCTTACCACAACTTTCACAGACTATAAAAGAAAGTTTATAAAAAGTATAAAAATCTTCCCAACACACTTTTACCATAATTTTTATTCAGTCTATGGCACAAGCTACTTATAATTTAAAATATTTAAAATACAGTAAATATACAATTATGAAAAAGATACGCTACACTACAAGCTACTAAAATGATGCCATACGATTTACCAGATTAAAAACATTTAACTAAATATTTGAACTGTTACTAAACAGAATTTATTTAATTGTTTTACTTAATCTTGTATAAAAACATGAAAATATTATATTTTGTCCTGGTAAAGTGTAAATATTTACATGTATATTATTTAAATCCAAATTAATACTGGTCTGAATTAACCAATTTGCTTAAATGTATCAGATATCCCAACTCTACATGTGTGTGTGCAGTGTTTTGTAATCTTAACCATATTATTTTACTGAATTATGCTACTTAAAAAGTTACCTAGCAGCTATCTTTTATTTAGTTACTCTTCATCACTGTTTAATAAAGACTGAAGCAGGACTGCTGGAGTTCATGTACCTGCATGTCCTTCATGTCCTTCTCCAAACGCAATCTCTCGCTTGTTTCTGTCTCCAGCACCTGGGACGTCGACTCCGCAGTGTTTCTCTCATCAGAAAGCTCTGCCGTCAGCTCTGTGATCTACATTAACACACATATGCTCTTGTTTTTCTAATATGGTGGAGGCTTTCTGCATTTCTATATTTGTTTTATTTATACATCACTTAATACATTTATTTATCAATACTTGTGGAGACACTCAGCCTATCTAACTTAAAAATAACACCCTTTGCATTCTCATTTTCTCTCTGGGTTTCTTGAATTAGTCAAGAAGGACAGCAAAAATGAAAATAAATAAATACATAAGATCCTTGGCTCTCTTACTCTGCTCTCCAGACGATCCGAGGTCAGCCGTAGCTCATTTCTTTCCTTCTCCACCTTCTCCAGCTTCAACTTCAGATGCATGATCTCCTCCTACAAGTCGAAACAAAACTTTTATCCCCATCAAAAGTCAACACTGAATATTTAGATAAGAACAGGACAATCTTTGGCCTGAGGCTTGTTGAGCTAATATTATGTGATCTGATGTTCTTTTGATCAGGTGAGATCTTTCTGCCTTCAGGTGAGTTCAGGAAGGGGCCAGACGGCATTGTTGCATTTCTAAAGCTAATGCTTTGAGCTGGGATTGAGATGTGATGGCAGCAGGAATCAAAGAGAAGTCTCGGCTCTAACGCTGATGCAACAGAATCCCTCAGATCGTGTCATATTTAAGGCAAAGGCGTCCACACACAGAAACCTTCAAACTGACAGAAGCTTTGCATAGCGAGCAAACCAGGGCACCAAATAAAGAGACTCACGTCTTTTCCGCGAATCTGTTCTTCGGTGAGCTGAACCTCTACTAGAGGTCGTACTGTGGTGAAGAGCTTCCACCAGGGCCAGTCCTTCACACCCCGATTCTTCTTAATGTTCTTCTGGACACAACGGATGGCCAAATCCTGGATCTGAGAGACAGAGAGATTTGTTTTAGATTATTTCAAGTGAAAATGAAAGCTTTTATGCTGCCCTAGTCTTCATTAATTTTCATTGTATTAAATAGATTGGCCCATATATTCAGCAGTCTTTATGTTTTAGAGTAAAAAAAAAGAAGCCATGGAGGTTTTGAATGACATGAGGATGAGGATGACAGAATATTAATTTTGATTGAACTATTCTTTTAATCATCAAGCTGATGGTACAGATCTCCATCTGTGAATGACATGACAGTTGCATTAACAGCGAGGCATGAAATGATTAATGTTCCATTGCAAGCACAAACATAAAAGCCACAGTATGACTTTGATATGACATTTTTGAAAAAGTACAGAAAGACTTGCAAACCAAAACTGCAAATCCGATTGGAATTAATTAAATTCACATCATGAAGAATTGAGAGGCCTGACTGCATGTCGTGATCTGAAAGTGTTCAGAGGAGCTTTTATTAATTTGAGATCTTCTAATTCTAGGGAGACTAAATTGCAGAAGTGTGGTTTTTTTCCAGTATAAAAAAAAACTTATATTTGCTTTCAAAACATTTTTGGTTTGTTTGAGCTGCATATCAACAGCAACAATGGCTCAACCAATGGAGCGAGTTTGGGGCAGATCTATTTGTTTGGCTGACCAATGGGAGACGGGGTCATTTTTTGTCTGCAATTCTGCTCGATAACAGAAATTACTAGCTTCAACTTAAATAAAACCTAATCACCAGCTCAAAACTGACTTTACCTTTCTCTTTTTGAAGGCCTGTCGAGACAAAAAGCCTCTGCAGGCGGCCTGGAACAGCGTGATGTTCTGTCTGGTGTGTTCATCCCTCTGTCCCTCTAGTTTAGCCACCGTTCCAGCCCTGAAGAACACCTAACAGACACACACAAACATAGCTGTGACAGCAGCAATCGTAACAGCACAAGTTGAGCAGAACTGACAGGAAATCAGTGTTTTGTCCCTCGAATCTTTCATGAAGGGCCCTTGGCATTCTAATCCATTTCTGAGCACAGTTCAGCCTTCGCAAACCTTGACGCCAATTGCAGCTGCCACAAAATAATTACCAACTATTCCAACTTATAATACGGTCCAATAAATCTCCATTCTTCTGGGAACGCGCCAGGCGGGGCTTGTTTACACACGCCACCCTTTTTAGTTTTTTTTTTGGCTCGCCCGTGGTTTTCCAGCTGATGGGATTAAACTGTTGAGCGCCAGCGTCTGTTCACACTGATTAGGACGGCATGAAGAACCAGGAAAGACACAAACAAACACAGCAGCTCACGCCGAGATGAGAGTTTATTGCGTCCAGCCGACGGACCGCGAAGTAGTAGACAGAAAACGATACAGATGACAAATCATCTGCTGCATACAATTCAAAGTTTGACTCACCTGCATCCTTTGACGTTTCCGAACTGATCAAATGAATAGTAACTTGTGTGTGTGTGTGTGTGTTACTCACCCTGCTGAGGCCCATGTGATAGCTGCTCTTCTCCAGTTCCAAAGACTCCAAAAGCTCCTCTACTGCCTGCAATGACATGTCATGTTTAATTCACACAGTGTACATTACAAAAACACTGCTGACCCCTGTGTAGGCCTATTGGACACACAGACACAACACTGGTTATTCTCTGCTGTACAGTCCGCAGACTGTCCAGACGACCATCAGCCCTCTGCCCACTGACAGTGTCTTTCTCATGCGGAAAAGTCTTGAGAACTCCATCTATCTGAAAGGGCCCATCTAGATAACAGCACTAAAGGGGGGCACTCGCCCCTGACAACCAAAGGGCCATTGTTCGAATCGCTTCACAGAAACCTTTCCTCAGAGACACGGTTCTACCTCCCTCCGACTTTTTCTTTCTCTCTGGGTCTCCCTAGATTTCCAATTTTGCATCATTTCAACTTCCTCTGGGACTTGAAACGCGACTGACCTTCTCTGCTGTGTCACAAAAAGAGGAAGGTCATCTTTCTCTATTCTTTTTCTTGTCAGACTCCAAAATTGACATTTTTGTCAACCATTAATTCACCATCTATTCATATATTTTTTACTGCTATGCAACTTTATTTTGCTTTATTTTTATTACAATTTTAGGCAATGCGTTTATTTAGCTGTTTATTATTTACAGCACAGATTTGGACAAGTCATGTTATTTCCTGCCTTAGAGTAAAAAACTAAATATAATAGTGAATTTATTTCTTGTGAATCTCCCAATGGTTTTATATTTCACAAGACTACTTTGACTTACAATTGTGACTTCATTTCTCATAATTGTGATTTTATATCTCTCATCATTGTGACTTTATCTCACAATTTGATGTTATATCCTTCTATATGACTTTATAATTCACAATATAAGCTTCTATCTCTCAATATGACTATCTCTCACAATTGCAACCCTTATTTATCATAACTGCAATTTTATCGTACAGTTTCTCAAAATATTATTTGTCACATCTCATAATTGTGATTTTGATCTTTCCATTGTGACTGCGTATCAGAATTTTACATATATTATCTCAACTATATCCAATGCTCACAGTATGACTTTATATATCATAATATCCCTATTGTGGCTTCAATCATTTCTCATAATTTCAATTTATGTTATATATCTTCCATTATGTATTATGCTACATTTCCTACCTGAGCTTCCATTCAACTCATGAATAACTCAATTTTATTTACTTGGCAAGGCAAATTTTGATTTGCATTTGGCACTTGGCGAGTATTAAGTTTGGACCCTGTCTGCTGTGTACATGCCCAGGGCCACAGTGCAAAGGTTTTGTTTATATCTCTCCTTTCTCCTCAGTTAATCACAGGGCCAAAACGAGATCAGCAGACCCCTGGACGGAGACATTTTTCTAGCTGATAATTACAGTACATTTGGGCATTTAGTAAGCACTAAAGCCCAGAGCAATTACTACATTTTTCCTGTCTGCTCTGCGTATTGATTCAAGTCTGAGACCCAGCTGGGGTTTCTTGATTAAGCCGTCACAATAACCCTGATTACCCAGAGTTCATTCTGTCTTGGAATCATGGCACACAAGAGCAAGAGGAGTCCAAAACTTCATTTCAGTCATTTCTAAAGCTTTTGTTCAATTATTTTCACGCTCATTGTTCTCTTAAATAGTTACTCACTCGTTTCTCGTCCTTCACGATGTAGTTCCGGCCCAGTTTCTTGGTCAGATGAGGGGCCAAAACGTCAAAGCGTCTTCTGAACTCAGAGAAGACCATGTGGTCAGGGTAACCTGCAAAAATCATGCGGATATTCAGCAGGAAATAACAAAGAGGACTTGATTTGATCTATGTGATTGGATTTGATCAGTCTCTCTACTCACCTTGTCTGTAAATCCTCAAGCTGTCCAGCAACTTGAAGCCACGGATTTGGGCCCTGAGCAAAGCCACATCTATCTGCATGAGTCCAGGGTCACAGCTCTCCTCTGGGGACCCTGTTGCCCTCATAACCTCCGCTCGGGGTAATAGACAGTGGACAAAGTGAACCCTGGATCTGCGCACAGTGTCCAACAGTGCATCCTGATCAAAAGAGAAATACATCATGTGTATTTGTAGCCATTTCTTGGAACTAATAAGGAATCTGAACAATTCCATGAAAGAAAGATTTTCAACAACAAGTATTTGGTTTAGGACCCTCTTAAAAACCCACCACTTGGAGTTTAATCTGAAGACAGAGGGACTTCTTTTTGACGGCTGCCATGCCTGTGGTGAAGGTCTTCCTCATACCAGTGGCCCGACGCATGGCGAGCTGAGAGACGCCCTCCAGCCCAGCGATGGAACCGCTCAGAACCGCAACACTGCTGGAGCGGCCCACAAACATCCCGCTGATGCTCTTCCTGTTAGGATCATCCAGTGAAAACTTGAGTCTGATGTAAAGGTGTGCAATATGTATATTCTATGATAACATGTACAAGCTGACTTTGTGTATGTTCCTCGCAACAAAAACACTGCTGTTTTCATGAATATTAGCACAATTACAAAATGTTACATCAATAAAAAAATGAGTTAAAATTATAAATTAGATTTTACACACAATATATATTTTTGCTTTATTTAGTCAATAAAAATGTGTATGTGTATCTGAGTGTATCACATAGTGTTGCTTTATTACATAATAAATCTGCATTTTGAACAAAACGTTTCAAAGAATCATTTGCATAATTCAGCCACTCAGTTCATTAAAGAAGGAAATTCCGGCCGCCCACTGGCAGTTTTCATTTCTGATGTAAAATCTTTTTTAGGGATGTGGGACATCCCTGTTTTGGTTTTCTAACTGTGAGTTTATTTTGTCATTCATTCTTGAATAAAAAAAAAAAACTGATTTATTGATGCAACAAGTACAAATGGTTGTGGGTAGTTCTTACTTCTGGGAGTTCTGCAGCAGATTGGCTGCATTCTGGGGGGTGGGATTTAGCCTGGCTAGGTTCAGCCATCCATGTGTGTCATATTCCACCCAGTCTGTCCCGTGACTGTGGCCCAGCAGGAAGTGATGTGTGTTTTCACTTTTTAGCACCACTGTGTGACCTGCATAAAAAAAAAAACAATGCATAAATCTGTCTATGGCAGAATGCAAGTGTGTCAGTTTGTGCAGGTATATGTGTGTGACCTGTGCTCTCTCCCTCTGCAGGGCCATAGTAACTGAAGAGTCGCTGCAGGAGTGTGTCCTCGGACCCTCCCGGCTGCACAACCTCCTCCTCCATCAGCCAGAACAGACCTCTGGCCTCATCTGTCCGGGACAGAGTACGTACCTGAAACACAGACAACAATATCCACTGTCAAATAGTCTTTTCTACACACACCAATCTCTCTCTTTTGTTCTGATACTTATAAACACGTTTTAAAATGACTGCAGCTTATATAACTATGACCGGCCAACTAATTCCTATTAATATAGGATTAAATGTGCCCTACACTGACATTTTTTGTGAAATCTTTTCTAATAAACAGGAATGCTTAGATGGAAATAAAATCAAGTAATTATCCACAGAGCTCTTATTAAAATAAATACACAGACACACAACTTGAAACATCAGCAGTTTTGGCTAAAGGAAGTGCGTCTCACCAGGGTCTGACTGGAGGACTGATCAACCACAGCTACCGAGCGAGAAGGGCTGGGCTCCAAGTCATCCAATGTGATCTCAATGTTCTCCTATGGAAAGACAGATAACGTTATTAAAATGAGTAAATAATTAATAATTTGCAAAGACGCTAATTGTGATGGAATTTTTATTCATCAAAAATCCTAAAAAGGATTCTAAAAATATATTAAGCAGCACAACTATTGATTGATAATAATAACATTTAACATTCATAATCTAATTATTGATTAACACATTAACTGTCTGTCTGAGTATGGTGTCACAGAGGTCCTTGGTCATTTTTAGCACCATCTCGTGCCATGAACCTTGTTTTTCAAGATTCTATCTGAAAAGTAGTTCTTCAATTCTATTCACAACCCCTGTAATACATTTTATTGCATTCTTTTTCAAATTAGTAGTAGTAAAATTTCAGAGCAGTAGTGCACTGATCGACTGTCCCATCCAGTTATGGCAAATTGCTAATAAATAAAATAAATTAAAAAGTAAAAATGAAATTAAGTAGTGGTAATCTTATACCGCTATATATTTTAGTGTTTTAATAGGAATTGTGAGAAAAAGCAGTAGATGTTTGGATGCTGGTTATGGGTGTTTTGTGCACCTCTTTATAACGCTCCAGTTCCCGTACGAATGTTCGCTCCTGGAACAGGGTCTGCAGACGTTCCTGAGCGTAATTATGGCAGAGCTCCTCAAACGTGGCGCCGCGCTGGTTCTTCACCTGACGAGGGTTCTGGAACCCTGGTGTGTCCACAATCAGCAGAGAACAGAGAGAATGCTGACTGGACTTCAGCGCTCTGAAAGTAGAAGAAGATATCAGAATGCATCTCTTGTTCAATAAATCCTGTCGCTCTAGGTAATCACCGGTTACCGATTACCTGTTAATGAGAGAGATAATGAGTGTGAAAAGCTCAGAGTATAAACCAGACGCCATGAACTCCAAACACTCAGCTGCTGTTGCTTTAGACACTGAAACACACACAAAAACACTTTTTAAGACATAAAATAGAGAGGCATTTATCGCATATTTAAGAATGTTATGAAACAAACATTACCTGAGCTATCCGTATCATCCGTACTCTGCCGGACACTTGAGGAGCGTGGAAGTGTGCCCTTGCCTTGCGTTTTAAAGATGCCAGAAGACAGCTCTTCCAGTGTGCAGCCCAGGAGATACGCTGCTTTTTGTGCCCACTCGTGCCTGGCAAACTGCTTTCGGCCCGCTGAGGGGTCAGAAAGCCACATACACAAAAGTAAAGCAGTGTTACCACAAATCGTGTCACATTATGGGGAACTACAATAGGTAGTCAAGAGTCCAGAGAACAAGCAGAAACTTTCATCTCCTGGATTGATGATCAAAGAGAACAAACATTTTCATTCCGGCGTTCGACATCAGAGTGGAAACCACCACAAATGCAGATGAAAGATGAACGCACCGTTCTGTTTAGATGCTAAATAAAATAAAATAATAAAACCACCTGCCTTCAGTCTAAAACAGAAAGATAGAGACCTGCATTTACCTGCATCGGTTTCTGTGTTATGATGGGGGCAGCATGCAACATCAATATGCAATAAAAAGACATGATTACAATGGTTAAACCACAAACAACAACCGTTCAAGACAAAGAAACATGATTAGAGGGATAGTCCACCGCAAAATTCTAATTCTGTCATCATTTACTTCCACTCTTGTTGTTCTGAACCTGTGAATATGACTTTTTTTCCTATAGATAATTTGAAGAATGTTTGTAATGAAACCGTTTTGGTTTCCGTTGACTTCAATTGTATGGACAAAAACAATATAGAGGGATTAATGGGATTAATGGATTAAAAAAAGAAATGCATACAGGTTTGGAATGACATCAGAGTCAATGATGTCTGAATATTTGGATGGACAATCCCTTTCAATACTGAAGATAAGTGACAAATGTTTTTAGACACCAAACACACACACTAAAGTCTAAACAGTTTCTCAGTTACATGACAAGAAAGACTCTAGTGACTCTTAGTGGACAGATATTAAAATACACTCTGCGCAGTCAGATATTCTGTATATTACTGTCACACATTTAGTGTTGGTTTAGACACTTGAGGAGCTGGTAACTTTACCTTTGGTGGCCCCAGCGGCACCGAGGTGGTATATGGCCCCTAATATCAGCCACACGGTTTTCTGTTCTTCAGCAGAGATGCCCAGGACCTTCATGGCTGCCTGTAGCTTAGTGAACTGCTGAGCGGCTCTCTGCTTGTCCTCGGGCTACAGAGCATTTGACATATAATACACTCTTTTCAGATCGAAGAGATTAAATGTGTGTCTGATGATGGTACATATGGCTTTTCTTACCTTCGAGTGAGGGAGGAGCCCGAATGCGCTGTTGCCAGCAAAGTGATTAAAATGAAGTTCAGTCCTGAAAGGCATAATATTCTATTAGCTGGTCAACTTTAATCTGTTTCCTGTTTTGACCTCAATCTGCACGCTATATTTGCTATTTAAGCATATATACAGTAGTCAACATTTGAAGTGGATCAAAGTTGTCCTAAAACCTAAAACCAATATGCACCATATTTGCCAGAATATCACAGGACGGCATGTCAAAGGTGGCTGGATAGATTTATGCAAGACAAATGCATTTAGTTTGAATGCTTTTTAGGTTAATACACTGTAAAATGTATATGACCAGTAAGTCAGGTCCACAATGATACAAAATGAAGGGGTAGATATCGATTTTTTTTTTTTACAGTGTTATAGTCTCTCATTTACTTTAGAGCTGCATCCGCTCCAGCCATCAGATAGTAAAACACATTGAAGCTTGTATCTGCTTCTGGTCGTCTGGTCACTCTGAACTTCTCCAACAACATGGTCTGTGTGCAAGACATAATGCAAATCAGAGATAAATCCCCCAATGTCTTTAGAAATTCTGAGTACCTGCCCTCGCTGTACCCTACCTGAACAGAGGCAGAGGCCACCTGTCCTGCCTGGTCGAAGTCAAGAGAGACGATGTGTGAGAAGCGACTGGCATTCACATTCATAGCTGTGGTGCAGTTCCCGAACGCCTCCAGAACCGTGTAGACCGCCTGCCATTTCTCAGCTGTGGGGAGAAGACAGTTCATAATGTTATATAAAAATCATAAAATGTATATATATATATATATATATAAACAATAACATATATTTAAAAAAACTTCAATAAAGTGAAAATGAACTCTAGGAAAACTGAAAAGGGGTCTATGTTGGGTCCTCCTCGTCTTCCTCACCTGAGTACACCTTTCCACTTCCGGCTGCAATGGTGACCAGGTACTGTAGCAGGTGCTGGCAGTTAGTCGTCTTTCCGCTGCCACTCTTGCCCAGAAGCACGATGGTCTGATCCTGACGTGTGGTTAGCAGCTGATGATATGCCGACTGAGCAATAGCGAAAATGTGAGGAGCTGTTTCCTCCCTCCGGCAGCCCTTAAACATCTGCATCACCTGATATAAACAGACCATGTCACTCCATCTCTCTCTGCCAGAGGTTTAAGGTAAGACTTTGTGTGAAGTTCGTACCTTCTCTGAGTACAAGGCAGGGGTGTTGAGAGGATTGACCACCAGAAGATTTGGCCCAGCGTAGGTGTGAATGAGGTTTCCACCATAGCGCTGACGAAGGCTGTGAAGGATGCTGGACTCGTTGAGGTACAGAAGAGAGGAGAGATCCTCCACCCGATCATATGATAGAGGATTCGCCTGACAGACAGATGAGCGTAATTAAACAGGTTTCTTGACTTTTGCATGAGTAATGTCACATGTTTGTGACAATGACTCCGCCCACCTTCTCCACATCATCCTCGTCCACTTCCAGTACTGTTCCATCGTGCTCCAATCTGATCTTCACTTTCCCCTCTGGGAGAGAACCCATCTCTGTCTTGAGCTGTGTAGCTATACAAACAAAACGAATATTTATTTGACTTAAACTGGACATGAGTTTTCGGATCAGGAGTTATGAACTATGACTTCACTTACCCAAAGAGAAGCCATCTTTATGGACAAGCCAGACTTTCTCAGTGTTATACCAGGCCTTCTCTGCAGCAAGCTGCTTCTCCGTCTTCACCTGCAGCAGGAAGTGAGAGAGATTGTCATCACAGAACATGAAACACTACAGGTTTCCAGTCCACGGACTGATTGTGATTCAGTTTAGATTTTCATTCTGTTTAAGGTTAATTGTGACAGAGACTTTAGAAATGGGTGCTACCAAAGACAGCAGAGCAATCCATATCAGGTTAAAACCTATACACGCTTACTATGGAAAATTAATTAATATTCTCTTCAGAGACAACACAAAGAATACTATACCACACAGAAAATAAACTGAACTGTAAAGCATGCACATATATGTGTAGAATTTGAATGGGAAATGTGCTTTGGTTCAAACAGGAGCTCTGAGGTGATAAGATTCCCTTCAATGGCACAACGAGACTCTTACTGAGCTTTACCCATAAGCAGAATTACACACAGGCAATGCAGTAGCCAGACCTTAGTCAGACTGGCAGCTTCATGTGCAGCCTGCAGGATAGCCACGGGATCTTCAGCTGCCTTGGCCTGCAAAGGGCCGGGGAAAGCAAGAGAGCAGAAGTCAAAATGTCATAAATACACAAATCCTCACAGGACTTAAAAGAAATTAACAGGAGAATAAAACATTTCATATGAGAACTGTGAAAGACAGAAAGAAAAAAAGAAAGAGATAAAGAAAGAAATGGGAGAGGTTAAGGGAGGTGTTTCTGCACCTGATTCCCTTGGGTGGGCATCACTGGAGATCCCTATAGATGGAATCATAAAGGATCAGTGAAGAGCCTAAGTGGTTCTGACCGCAGGATCAGCAGTGTGATTATTATCAAACCACCTGATGCTAACATTGAAACCAATGCAAGACCAAGCCTGACAGATAGAATACTATAACTGCTAACAATTGTTAACCAGGATCAAATCTGGAAATAAGCAGTCAGACATAAACACCAATGATGTAGAATACATTTAACTAACCACATATGTACTTTCAGGCAACACACAACTCTCACAGCTGAACACCCTTGTCTTACACAAACATCTTGGCAGTGGTGGGACACACCTGTTGGTTGGCGATAGTGGAAACCTGGGATGGAAGTTTTCCAGCAGGAGCAGCAGAAGGTTTTGAAACCTCCTTCACCTTCACAGACACAGCACTTGTCAATATGACGCAAACATATGATCTATAATCATGCCAAAAGTTAGCAACATAGAAGCCACCACATTACAAGTCTACAAGAAGTCTGCAACCGACATGGTCAGCACTAATGCAATAACAGTCTGATATGCGGTTACGACTGCAGCCAACAATACTATTTACCTCAACTTAAAGCCATTTAATGGGACGACATACATGGTGTGCTTTAGAAAATGATCTCAAGAATTAAAAAAGTCACTTCCAGCATGCTGAATTCTTGCAGGCATCTCGCAGGCGTCAGTTACTTGAATCCACTTCAGAGGGTTAAAGTGAGACAGCAGTCAAAGTCATAATGCAAAGTTGAGAAAAAGAATTTGACAAGAGTTATGGCAAGATTAGTTCTGCAGTGAACTTTGCAGAGTTTCACGGCATTGGCCTGCTGCGCAAACATGCATTACTAAAGCATTCAGAAACACATGCAGTTTGTACCTCTGGCTTTCGTACAGCAATGGACCGTGTTACAGGAATAAAGCCTGCAGGGGGTGCTAATGGGTCAACTTTAGGCTTGGGGATAAATCCTGCCACCGGAGCAAAAGGGTCTCGCTTTGGGGTGGGAACGAATCCCACCGGCGGTGCCAGAGGATCAGGTTTGGGTGTAAGTTGAGCAGAAGGATTTGGTTTAGGAGCTGGAATGAAACCAGCAGGTGGAGCCAATGGATCAGGCTTGGTGACTGGAAGGAATCCAGCAGGAGGGGTAAGAGGATTTGGCTTGGAAGGTAAAAAGCCAACCGGAGGGGCAAGAGGGTCAAGTCTAGGAGGTGGACTGGTTGCAAGGGTGGATGGCTGGGGTTCTTCTGAGGGGGTCTCGCTTTCACCAATCCTTTCTTTGCTTTCCTCTTGAGTTTCTTTGTGTTCTGCAGCTCTCAAGCGAGAGCGATGCTCTTTAGTCCTTGCACGGCCCATTAGGCTGGTCAACCCAACAGAGAGGGCATCTCCATCCACAGAGCTGCCAGCTTGCAGTGGACGGCTTGTTTTGGGGACTGAAGTGGCTGTCGAAGGCTTTTCCTCTGACCCTGCTTTGTGAGCCAGGTTCAGTCCTCTCCTCGTCAATGGGTCAGGCTCAACGCTGCCATGTCGTCCGTTCATGGAGTCGCTGCTTCTCTGGTCTAGAGTCAGTGGCCGCTCTGGATTCAACGCTGTTGATGGTTCACCCCGGTATCGCTCGGTTGAGCCACTTACTGCTGTCTGAGACTGACTCATACTGTTCTCACCATCCGACTGTTCACACAACCCAGAACGTACATGTACAGGTCACCACAAAAGAAAAAAACCTATAAAATTACACACTAGTAGCAAGAACTAAAGGTAACAGTTCACATCCCTTGTAACTTATAAGAGCTCTATCTTGAGTTTAACAATAGCTTCAATATAATTCCACAAGCAACAACCTTCCAGAATTTCCCAAATGATGACAGAGGGGTGTCCGTTCTGAATATCAGAGGGTCTACACACTCTCCAGCCCAGCTGCAAGTACTGAAAGTTCATCTGAAAAAGACTCATGCTTGCAGATGGCCAGGCACTTTGCAGTTTTATTCTCAGAACAGTCAGGCAGGTTAACAGACAAACCCAGTAATTAAGGTCACTGCAGTGCAACACTGGCTCACAGCCCTGAAACACAACTCTACAGGATCAACCGCAAAGGCTTTGGTAGTCTCTCTCTCTCACAATACACAATTCAGGAACCAGGAGTATTGTAAAGACCTCACAAATCACTTCACACTATAAAAAAACACAAATTAAAGTGCATATTTAGTGATAAGATACTAGGAATGAGCTCTTATGTGGAGACAGACCTTCATGTCTATCCTGAAGGTGATGATACTGGTGCTCTTCCAGCTGTGCACGGCATTCTGTGGGACACTGAAATTAACAGCAGCACTTTGAGAGCGCTGGACAGGCCTCCAGCCCTGTGCCTCCATGATGACTTGCAAACGTCTCACACATTTGCTTCAGACACACACAATCTTAGCTCAGCATCCCTCTCATGCTCCTTCCCTCTCTTTCTTTCTCCAGCTGCCCCTCCCACTACAGCAGTGATTGGAGGACAAAAATGGCAGGGCCTGATGTCAACAAGCCCCACCCACTAGAGTACAGCAGCAGAACAGTTCTAAACAAACATCCACATACAGTCACTCTCACCTGCTAATATTCACATTTGAGCATTTAGGACTCTGTAGTTTAGAAAGTTACTTTTACTCACTCTGTTTCCATTAAATTTCATCTACTAAATCTGAATGAAGTGTAGAAACAGATGAGCTGCTTTCTTATGGTAATTACAAAGTAAGATGTTGGAAGCAAACAGCTGTCCTAAAAGAAAAAGGACCACCATTTACTAAACAAACCCTATCTTTAGCACCTCCTGATGATATACGTGAAGTAAACACAGAGGATGTGCTTTAGAGTGAACCACAGCCACAATAACAAAGGCAGAGTTCTGGGAGATGTCATCTCTACTGATCTCAGAACAGACACCCATCTGAAATCCGAGTCATGCGGTAATGACAATGCTGCTCAAACACTTACATTCGAACTTTTTGCACCCGGGACATTTTCATCTTTCACCTGAAGGGAGGCAGATAGAGACAGGAAAGTTAAATCAGTGATCAGATGCTCTAACCTGAGACATTGTTCTTGATGTTCTTCTCTCTCTGTTCTCTCAATATACAGTTTATCCCTCTGTCTTTCTCGGTTACTAAAAACCAGTCCTGCTAAACTCTCAGATAGATGCACTAACACTAATTAGAATGCGAGCAAGGGAGGTTCTTCCGCTGAAATCTATTACTAAGAAAATGCAAAAGATTTGCAGGCGAATGCAAAGCTACTTTGTGGAATCCAATACTTTTGAGGGAGAACGCAAACTCTTGGCAAGCAAATGCAAAAGCAATTAAATATATTTTTTCCATCACAATCACTTCTTAAGGGCTCTGTAAGATATTGTACAAACAATATTTTTTGTTAATTTGGAGAAAAATCTGGTTTTATGTCACCTTTACTGAACAGACAATAAATTAATAAACAAACAGCAAAAAGCGGTACTTTCCTTTTTTTCCCAAAATGAGAAACGAGATGAGAAGGCCATGATGAAACGGACAGTTCAAGAGAAGAGAGGAAAGGAAAGGGGAGGAGAAGGAAGGCTGGTTTGCAGAGACACAGAATACAGGATCGGCTAAATGCAGGCAGTCTTTCCGATTGAAGTTTTGGGGGTACTAGGACCCTGCGGTGAACGGGTAGAAAAGAAATAAGGATTAACATCTAATCTGTTAAATGGAGTAAACGTAAAGCGGGGAGCTTTATTTAGGCTTGCAACAACACAGTCAAAACACATTGTCATGATGGTCAAAACATTCAACTTTCAATGTGTATGTTTTTGAAAATTATATTGGTCCATTCTGAATGAGTCTGAATGATATGCAAGGCTGTCGATTTCCAAAACGACAATGGAAAGTGGTTCATATGACTTGTGTTATATTCCAAGTCTTCTGAAGACTGAAAATAAAGTTGTTATTTGGAATGACGTGAGGGAGAGTAAATAATGACAGATGAGAGAGCTGGAACTTTACTGTAGTATACAGATAGAATAATGTGAATCAAGCTTCACATGGACTGAAAAAACAATGCTGAAAGATCAGATTTGTAATGCAAAAACGTGTCTGAAAGTGAAAGTGCAATTTAAGGCAGCAGGACTGTGCTTTCATGACACACCAGAACATCCACTATAAATAGAGCACATGTGAAGAGGCCACAATGTGAAGTAACCAACACACGCACACAAACGGCTGTTCGGAAGCCATTAAACACAGATTCCTGTACCTGTCAAACACAAAGTAGACACATCGGATTCCCTTTGTTAAGTTAAGCAGGTGGTCAGGTAGACATCCATGGGCAGACGTCTTGAGCGAGGCTCAACGTGGGGCAGGACGTTACGACAAGGACGTCAAGCAAGAGTGCTCTAGCTCGGGAGGGGGATGACAGCTGCTTGAGGACACTAAGGATATAAATAACCATGCAGACCCTAGTACCCCCTGACCACACACACACACAAACACAGCAAACTGGATTACAACAGCTTAACTGTTCTTTCAGAAAATCCTGCCAAACTCAATTCACAAATTTCAACAACAGAGACAAAATGTTAAAATCCCACCACAAGGGGGCCACAACACGTGTGAATAAACAAAATGATGCTGTTTCTCACAGATCCACCAGAGGGCGATGTTGTGCACATCTCTTGGAGACTTGGCTGGCCTGGCCTAGCACTAGTTTTTTTAACAAACCCCCAACCCTAAGTGTTGCCATGTAACCCATCCCACACACTGTCCCTTCAAATCTAGGGACCAGCAGGTCATTGTTGAGCTCTTTTAACTTGCACAAGAAAGCAACACCCCAAACAACCAAACAAGAGCGTGCTACATATCCTCAAAACACTTAAGCAACCAAATAGCGACATACCTGCGACCATTCACAGCATCATAGAAAATGTGCAAAACTAAAACATCTTCAGCTCAGAAATAGACTATTCATGCTGGTGATCAATTGAATAAATAAAGAGCCTCTGTTATTGGTAAGAGTTGGTAACAGGGTAATTGACTGTGCTACAACTGAGGGGTGGTGGAAAATTTGTTTTATGTAAATATAATAGTCCAAAAATACATACATATGAAGTTATATTATTGTTTCATACTATAAACTCTACAAGCTATAGCTCTTTCACCCAGACCAGTTCATAACACAAACAATATTGATGATCGATTACCTCATACAAACCCACGAGGCCTTATATTCTGGTGGGGTTGTAGGCCAGTCCAGGCCTGTCATATCATATCATATCATATCAGTGCTGCAAAGCAGGACACAAACAGGCTAGCATTGTCTATAGAGGACATGGTGGGCTCCTTAATCTGATTAGCTCCCCAGATGGATCCCTTGTCTCTGTGTGGTCTAAGAAATCCTGATGGATCTTGCCTTATCGGCCATTTTCACTGAAAGCAGCTGCATTCAATGCACAGTATTCACAATGAATGCTATAAAATGAAAAAAAAATGAAAGACTGATGTGAACCTTATCAAAAATTCTTTCATTTCTTAACTACAGCAACTGATTAGAGGAGAAATAAACAGAAGGCAGGACTAAATGGCAAACATGCGCTAACACATGCACACATCAAAACTTACATTAATAGTAGCCTATGATGAAGTGTGGAGTTTAGGTGGGTCTCCAAACAAGTACACAATGTCCAAAGCCCCACCTAGTAGCCTGCACGTTGCTAGGGTAATGAAATGTGGCACCTCCTTCCCTTAATGCCTGATTATTTTTAGCTGTTCTTGCTAATCCAGCGTTTGCTAATACCAAGTGGTAATGGAGCAGAAAACTATCCATTTCATGTGCTTTTAAACACATAATGTTTAATATAAGCTATACTGTAAATGAAGGATTTAATCAAATCTAGGATGAAAGCATGATTTGATCTCTGAGGGGAAACAGGTTAAACGTTAAAGTATACAGTATGTTGTATCATTCATTTGGAATTGAAAATGTGGCTTTTAACAAATTTCTAGTGTACAAGTAAAGGTGGGGACAGACAAAAACTACAGTACTATCTGATTTAAACACCCGCTTCACAAACTCATAAAGTATTGCACAAATATGTAAAAAAAAAAAAAAAATCCCAATGTTTCTCTCCTTCAGAAACATCCTGAGGGCACAACTCTGTGGATAGATAACAGCAACAGCATGTCTGGTCTTGCTGCTCCTCTGTACATAGTGATTTACATAACATTTACATAATTGAAAAAGTGCCCATATGATGTCATGATACAAGAAACCCTTAATAACTTCACAGGTTTGGTTACAATAAACTCTGGTCTGATTGCTCTGTTAATACAGTGACTTGAATAAGTGTGAATGTTGCTATCCGAACCTTGTTGTGCCGCAAACAAGCTTTCCAACTAACTCTGGTGTAGTTCGACTGAAATAAGAACACAACATGGACCAACGACATCCAAACAAACACAAATTCCATTACAGTTCAGTACAGGTGCGGGATCTGCCATCTATTTGCAGCAGAAATTCATATGTACACAGACAACGAGCACATTTAGTCCAGTCCACAGCATTATTTTGTATATTCAGTAAGTTTTGATGCAAAATAAAATACGCCATAAAACCTGTTGAATATGGTTGTGACCTTATCCTAATATGTTTTGTTTTGTGTCTTGTAATGGTACTTTGCTAAGCAAATAAGGACCAAATTCATTATTTTCTTTTTTGGTATGGACCAAAACAAAACTACAAGTGTGAACACACCATTAGTGTCAAATTTGAAAGAAATTGATCTTCACCTTTGTGAAAAACAAAGCTTCACAACCAAATCAAATCACAGACCTTATGACAACATCGAATGACATTCGAAATGCATTAAGACCGTAAATATAGTCATTGTTTTGATTCCATGCATTGTCATGTTCTGAGGGTGTGAAAGGCCAGCAGGTAAATGACTAACCAACTGCTTCCATTAACCCAGTCAGGGCCGTGCACAGACCTTTTGAGGGGCATGTGCTGAAACTGAAAAAGGGCACCCCCCCCCCCCCTTTTATATCAAGATTATTTAGTAAGCCTGCATAAAAGGAAGAAATGGTCACATCTTCATGACAAATTCAATAACACAAAATAATAGTCTCAAAAGCTTTAGATTTATTCACGATTAATAACAACCATAATAATAATATTAGATAATTAGATAATATAGATAAACAGGGTTTTAAGGGCTTCTTTAAACCTTATACAACATCAACCTTCTGTGAGCCATGTATCTGGCAAAAATTTGATACTGTGGTGGACCAGGGATGTTGGTCTCTCGAAGGTCTCTTATTCACTACACTTTCCCCTAAAATAAGCCAGCAATGAAAAAATAAATAAAAATAGTGTGAAAAGTACAGTTGCAGTGAAAAGCATTTCTGAAGGATCACGTGACACTGAAGAGTATACTGGAGTAATGATGCTGAAAATTCAGCTTTGATCACAAAAATAAATTACATTTTAAAATATTCAAATAGAAAACAGTTATTTAAAATTGTAAAAATATTACACAATATTACTGATTTTACTGTATTTTGGATCAAATAAATGAAGCCTTGGAATGAATCACGAATTACATTCTGTATGATAAAATATAAAGATTTCAGTGATCTTCTGTAATTTTTTTTTTTTTTTAGTTACTACTACATTACTGTAGTAAAACCATGTTTTACAACATTTTATAAAGAGAGTATACAGAGAGTATACCATAACATGATTAGCCTAAATGTTAATAAATTAAGTGTATCAGCAATCATAAATCAAAGAAGAAATTTCTTAGAAATATGTTATCTAGGTGACGAGGATCACTCGTCGCTGTGTAAGTTCCAGTACGAAACAGTGCGGGGGCGCACCTGTTATGATTTTCCGAAGGTAAAAACAAATTATATGTTGTTGTATTACTTATCAATATATCGTTTTTGACCAGCGAATGTGTGCAAATGTGATTTTTTTTTCTGTCCGTCATTAAAACGGAGACGGCGCCTGCCGCTGCGGGCATCACATTACATTTTCATCTAGTTTACAAACTAGTTTTTTTAGCTATATAGACGGAGCGCTCAGTTTTTCCTGTGGTAAAATGCATTTGGCCAAATTAGCATTTTATAAAAGTTGAAATGCTACTATCTGCACAGGCTATTTAAGTGTTGGCTATGTATTGGCTATGACTAGATGGCAAATGCTAGCCCTCTCTCTCAGGCGACGTCCCACATGTCTCAGTGAGTCAGTCAGACATCAAATAAATAAAATATGAGCCTTTATAGACAGTGTTTAGTAGTACTTCTTCAAACAACAAGATATTTATTTACCCTTCGCAAAACTTTGTTCAGCTCAGCTGGTGTCTACTGTGCGGCTGCTGTGGAACTTCAGTTGATTCAATGAATATAGAGGGGGCGGAGTTATCAGCTTACTGACAGCTTGAGGATCGAATAAGATTTACACAAGCTCGTTTTAAGAACTTTCATTTGGTAAAACAGACAGACAGACGTAAAGGGTGACCAATAGCAGTGATAAAAAAAAAAAAAAAAAACACCACCAAAAAAAAGGCACTTCGGAGTGTAAGGGCAAAAAGGGCATGTGCTCTGCACAGGTTGAGCCCTACCTGTGCACGTGCCTGAACCCAGTCACATTTAATGTACAAGTGAACTGTCTGAGGTCATCCCTATACCAACATGCTCACATTTAGAGCTGAAACACTGGACAGCTTCACACAGTCCCACTGCCAACTACCAGTGAAATTCAGCCCAAAAACCGCAGCTGGTCGTCACACAGACCCGGCGATCCAAACCAGGAAAATTATCAGCCTGACTAAAGACACTTCCTGGACCCATGTGTCCCGGACCAGCGTCAATATTAAGGTCCTTTCAGTCTCTTGATAGCACTGGGGCGACACTGACAGCTCAAGAAAAACTTCTGGGTCATCGGCCAGGAAATAAAGTGGAGACATAAAGAGAGATTTGACAGAGAGGACTGAGGGACAGCAGACACTGATGACAGATGAAAGACACTTCCTGTATTCAGTGGCTGATGGGCAGCCAAGTTAATCCATTACATAATCTAATCTGATACTAGTTAATGAAGCCATTCACGGACAGATTGTTTCAGAGCAGTCAGAGTACATTTATAGTCCACAGGCTACTGAACCCTCACAGGGCAGATGAAAAAGACAGCCATTGAGTCCAAAGAAAGAATACAGAATACTGTTCATAAAATTTAGTGGGGGTAATTTAGAATAGCAATGCAAACACTGACTGACACAGATTGATCTAGTCTAGACTGTTGGTAATGCGCAATTTAAAAATTACTTTCTTTTTTACAACCACAATGCGTTTGGGGTCTATGAGATATTTTGTAATTTTTTTTTCTTTTTCACACAAAATGTATAAACCATTGATGTCACATGGACTATTTTACTGATGTCCTTACTACCTTTCTGAGCCTTGAATGTGGTAGTTCTGTTGCTGTCAATGCAGGGTCAGAAAGTTCATGGATTTCATCAAAAATATCTTAATTTGTGTTTAAAAAATGAACGAAGGTCTTATGGGTTTGGAACGACATGAGGGTGAATAATTAATGATAGATTTTTCATTTTTGTGTGAACTATCCCTTTAAGACACCAGGTAATGTACATGTCAATCATATTGCTTATGACTGGTTAACCTTCATGTTTCAGCATTGTTCGCATTGTTGTTCATCAGGACAGGCCAAGTTGCTAAATACTGAATAGACATTGATATACAAGTGTGGGTGGTTTTAGGTGAGCAAACATTGCATTGTTAACTTTAAAGAATGTCTACATAGTACATTGCAAATACTTCAAAACCTTTCTAAACATGCTCATAACTCTTAGTCAAAAAAGCCTAGATAGATTTTTGTGTTCAGATTTCCCAACTGATTCAGCAGTCACACACAAAAGAGCATTATAAGAGCATGTTGTTTCATTCATTCAGAGGCCCATCCTTCAGCTGAGAGGACAGGAGAGGGTGTGAGGAGAGTTTGTGTTTTTAAGTGTAGGTCTTCTCACTACAGTAATGCAGCTGAAACCTGTCTGTCTGGTAACTATCAGCGCAAACAATCAAACCTGTCAAACAAAATCACAAGCGTTTCCTGTCACATTCAGAGACACACCATGATTGAACAAATAGCTGACATTCTACTGGCATAAAGTCACTCATGCTGCATGACAAACTGTAAGAGTATCTGCCTTCCATTTCAGTTCTGGAGGGAACTCACTATGCATGATTTGCGCCCAGTGATATTAAAAATTATTTTTGTTAACTGAAATAAAGGCAAAATGAGAATGTAAATTCTGTCATTAATTACTCGCCCTCAAGTCATTCCAAACTAGTACGGCATTCGTTCATCTTCAGAACACAAATTATGATATTCTTGATGAAATCTGAGAGCTCTGTAAAAGCATTCACAAGTTTTCTCCTGAATATAAACAACTCTTCCATCCAAAAATGGCAGAAGACAGTAAATCGGGTAGAAGAATTTATTAAATTATGTTATTTTTGTTTTCTTTGCACACAAAAAGTGTTCTCGTAGTTTCACAAAGCTGAAGTTGAGCCACTGATGTCACATTAACTGCTTTATCGATGTCCTTGCTACATTTCCTGGGACTGGGAACATTGCAATTGCATTGCTGCCCATGCAAAGTCAGAGAGCTCTCAGATTTGATCAAAAATATATTAATTTGTGTTCAGAAAATGAATGAAGGTCATACGGGTTTGGAACGACATGAGGCTGAGTATATATTGGCAGCATTTACATTTTGGGGTGAACTAACTGTAATTAAAGCTTAAACTAACATTTAAATGTTGCCTTGGAAACTAACTGAAATAAATAAGTTATTAAAGTCTTAAAATTACCACAAAAAAAAAAAAAAAAAACGAAAATAAATAAATAAACAAATACAATGACAAAAGTAAAAAAAATAACTACAACTTATAAAAATAAAGTTAAAATTCAAATTTGTATATTTGGATTAATAAATATATAAATAATACTAAAATAACTCTGCTGTGTTGTTTATTTGCACTTGCTGTCTGCACTATTTTAGCATCCAGTTCAAAGAAACTGCATATCAGGTAACAGTGTGAATGGGAACAAAGGTTTTGCTGTATTTCACTGACCTTTCCAAAAAGGTAAATTTAGTTGCACCAGGCAAAAAGAAAAAAAGATTTTTGTGAATAATCTATACTGATCCTAATTTGCATAGAATACTGTGTTTGACAATGAAAATGCCAGTGACTGTGGGACTATTACAACACATTTAAACATAATTGCAAGTGTTTAAAAGCAGGTGGGAAACAAAAGTGTCTACATCAAGTTGCAACAAGCTATTTCTCCATGCAGCTCTCCACAGTGGCATAGTCTAGATTTCTGTATCACAGTCTTTATATAGAATAACCACTTCTAGGCCAATCCAAAATGTGGCATGTCTTTTTCTGTGCTCCTCTTAAAGTGGGCCAGTAAAAACCCCGGTGGGACTCCTGCCCCCTGCAGGCTGGGTGAGACTGGCCAATTTATCACAAAGGGTGCAGTTTATTGCAGTGGCTGATTTGACATCTCCTATCCAGATGACATTGTCATTTGAGACGGACGGTATGAGGATAATTTTTTTGGATCATTGCTGTAAAACTGTATATTGTGAGTGGTATTTAGTAACAAGAACTGGGAAAAAACCTGGTCAGGATAACTTGAATGTCCTAGATTTTCAGCATCTCTTTTGATTGATATGATTGGCATTTTTCAGCATCTAGAGACTGCATAAATAGCTATGCATATAGGCAACTATAGGATTTATAAGAAAATTCTGTTTTCACAAACGGATAAAAAAAAATATATATATATATATATTTTTTATCTCACAATTTCTCCCACAATTCAGAAATGTGAGAAAAGTCAAAATTGCATTTTGAGTTTGTATCTCAATTTAGTCTTTTGGTTTCCACCACAGAAAACAAATTATGACCTTTATCTTGTAACTGCAACTTTAAATCACAATTCTGACTTTTCTTCTGAGAATTGTTTGAGTTTATATCTCACATTTCTGAGTTTATATCAAAACAGAATGTAGACCCACAGTTATCAACAATGAAGAAATACACAGAGAAATGTAACATTAATGATGTAGAATAAAATAAATGCATAATTTCACATATATAATATAAGCAATCATGTTAATGTTTCTAATGAAAGTTATTAGAACGTTTTCCCTAGCGTTTTTTATTTAATTTACATTTTTACACATGATTGGCTATGAAACATCTCTAATGGTCTGACATACTCTAATGCTGATGGTGTTCTAAAACAACGCTCAGACTTTGACACTGAGATTTCACGGGTTATCCATTAGCAGAAGGCATGTAAAGAGTTCTCTCCACACACACTCCTATTCAAACTCAAGCAAACCAACACGACAACAGGTTCAGCAGGAGTGATTGCTGACTCATGCGATCCATGCCACCTCATTTGATTAGCTTGACCAAAACACTCTCTTCAAACACCTGTTTCTTCCTATCTTCACTCCATTAGATAAAATGCTGTTTGTGTAAAAAAAAAACTGCTCGCTCAGATCAGGCCAGATCCTCTCAGCTGCACTAGGATAAACCTCTTATGTTTCAAAAGAACAAATATTACAGTACAGAAATACAGTATTCTACAGCATTCAAGAGAATGCAAGGGACGGTTTCCATTTCAGTTGTGAATAAAAATGTGCATTTTTTTAACAACCGAATTAAGATTTGTACTATTTATGCATAGATATCAAGTCTCTAATAATAATGGGGAAATGCAACCACTCTAACTTCCTATGTGACTTTGAGCAAGGGCAACTGGCATTTTGAAATATCTGAGGAATCACAATGACAGACGATTACAAACTAGAAACAAACACAGCTGACATTACATCTGCTTTCACCCAGAGCACCTGACCTTCAGACTGACTACAGAAATCAAAAATCAGTGTTTTCATCTTTGTTATCAAAAGACCCATCAATGCTTTACGTCATAAGATTAAAATATACTAAATGTGCTGTCAGGCCACCAGATTTGACCCCATTCTGAAACGGGGCCGTTTGCTGAGCTGTATCAGGATACAGAGATGAAAATGTGTCAAAGAGCAACTGGGGAATACAGCAAAGCCAAGAGAGCAGACAACTCAAAAGTTTCTAATTCTTCTGCAAACACTGAAACAGAGATTTCAGGAGATCTGAATAGACCTTCAAGAATAGTTTCACAGATGCTTTTATCCAAATGCATTCAAAGTATACACTTTATAATCCTTATAATGCATTCCTTATATGAATCGAACCCATGCAATGGCATTGCTAGCACCATGCTTTATTCTAAAGTTATGTAGGGTAAATATTACAAAACATTCACTGAACAAATAAAAGACTCATTCTGACTTAGAACCTCTCCGTTTAAGAGCATATTAGATAACAATAATACATATTTTTTGCTTTTTTTGCAATTTGTTCCACTCAGATGCATTATGGGTAAGCGACAAAAATGCATTAGACAGGTTATTAACCCCCCTGAGCTGTCTCGCCGAAACTGTTGACATTATCAACAGCTCTCTGCACAATGGTCTTTTCAGATGTCAACAGACACACTCGTATTGCTCTGAATTCCCAGAATACATCAAGGCTCTAAATGATCTTCCATCTGAAATGTTGCTGAAACATACAATATGTACCCTCAAACTGTATCAGTTTTGATGAGAAACGTCAAAATGCCAAACATGTGTGATGCAAACTGCACTTTTAGCTAAAAAAAACACAAATTATCAGATTATACTGACAACATTTCATTGGGTTTTATTGTCCTAGTGGATGTTGGGGAGACAACAGAACATTATGTGAAGAAGAAGAGCTTGCACCCATGCAACTCCATGGCCCAGTCTGTGTTAGAAGAGTTAGTCTTCCATGTGCGATTCAACACATCCAACCATAACACATAAGCATCTCACCTCGTAAACATCGTGGTACGGGCCTCTGGTGTTCCTCAACCAACAGCGGCTCAACTCGCTCAACTCCACGATGGGCTGCACCTTCAGACGTACTGTGTCTCCAGACTGCCTGATCATCTCCACGATCTCATCCCTGCTTTTACTTTCCACGTTCCTCCCGTTGATCTCTACCAGACGGTCGCCTGGCACCAGCCCCAGAGTCAGGTCCTTATTCCTAGCGCCAGGCTCGGCAAAGTGGACCACCTTTCGGTAGAGCGACCCGTCGGGCCGCTGATCCACCATGGTGGTACGACGAAGGGAAAAGCCGAAATCGCCCGTGTTGCGGCGCTGAATTTCCAACTCTCTTGGTGCAGGAATTTGAGGAGGCGCTACAGCAGGCAAGGACAAGTCTGCTGGGAACGTTCGGTCCACTATCTCTGGAACTTGGATGCTCTTTGCAGGGCTGGTGGGATGGTAAGGTATATATAGAGGTGGGGGATTGAACACCTTGACCTCTACCTGAGGTGAGGGAGTGGTGGAGTTCTGCCCTGATGGTGCAGTTGACCCTGAAGGGCTTTCATCTTTGCTCTTCATTGAGAAAGAAAACCGCTTCAAGATTTGTTCGACTGGGGAATTCTGCTTCGTCATGGAGTCGTATTTGACCATCTGTTCTTTGATGGATGACTGGCGGATGTCTTGGACCATCTTAATGTCATCACTGGAGCCCGCAGGTGTTATGGTACCCTGAGTATAGAGTTTGCTAAGGTCCCCGTCTGTCAGGCTGAGCTCTGTGTTTCGGACCACCTTGATGGGAATAGGGCTGGAAATCTCCAATTTTCCTTTGGCCTCCCGTTTAGAGCTGCTTCGATGAATATGAAAGAAACCTCTCCTCGCGCTCATTTCCTCTAGGCTCTTCAGCTCGGCTTGAGACATTCGCTCTTTTTTCTCTTTCTTCTCCTTCTTCTCTTTTTTTGTTCCATCCTTCTCTTTGTCTTTATCTTTCTTGATCAAGTGGAACATGGTTGGGCACAAAAGTAGAATCCACCAGATGTTGGTCTCCTCACAGCATATAAATTAATGTTGGCATTGAGTCATGACCAGCACTGGTTCCACAGCACCAAGACCACCACAGCAACAGGTGAAGCCCTCGGCTAAAAGACTGACAAACAGAACACAGTGTTTTATGTTCCCTCCTATTTGCAGTCATGAGGTTAAAAATGCTTCTTTTTTTATAAACTGAAATTATTATTATTAATAATAATAACAATATTATTATATATTAGTATATAATAATAGTAATAATAATAATACGTTAAAAAATTTAAACACAGACACTATAAATAAATATTATATAAAACATATATAAAAAAGCTATGCCTGTGTTTGAAGTATAATTTAATTTGATAAAAAAACAATAATATTTTGCACCAGACAATGTTCATATCAATCATTTGAGTAATTCATGGGTTAACACAGCTTAAAAAAAAACACATAATTTATTAATCAAGAGTAAAGAAAGTGTACACGTGACGGTATACCCCTATGTGACGTCGCACACTCTCATTGGCTGTTCTTACCTTTTCCTGACAGGTACACAAAATCGGTAAGAGACGTTTATCATTGATAACAGCTAGAAAACTTATACAATAATGCCATAAACATTATGTAAAACACCGCGACATAAAACAGTGATGATGTTAAAACGATCCGTTTTCATGATTATCCAAACAAAACGAGTAGAATGAATCACTTCCTGAAACTCTTCATCTCATCGCCCCCTGAACGCTTCCTCTTCGAATTAAATTAAACTCTATGTTTGGAATCTCAAATCTATGTAACTATACTTGTGCTACGAAATCACTTGATCTCACCAGCAGAATCATGTCTATCATGTAAAGTTGAATTCAACTCTTACTGATTTAGCTCTTAATGTAAATCTACGAGGCTTTAAAAATGAAACTCTTTGTGCTTTTAATATATTCCTTAATTATGCAATATAAACCCCTATACTCATATCCTACATTTATATACAATAATTTCTAGATCATGTATATCATGACTTTAAGGTGAATGTTTTGGTGCGCGTAATGCCCTTCTCTAAGCCTATTTATTCCGCATCACCGCAAACAGACAGTCTGTTCACCTGTACAGTGAACTAAACACAAATGTCGCTACAGAGAATCAAACTTACCTTTGAAGCAGTGCTGAAATAGTGTGCTGATGCCCTTGTGCGCACTGAACTGCAGAACTGGTGCTGGGGAAACGCGTCTGGAGCGTTTGACGGTCAGTGGGACGCGCACACCAGCCGAGCGCGCTCTCGGATCACTGAGCACTGCTGGATATGATCCCCTCAAGAAGAGTTGAGCACATCAGTTCATCCCTTCTGCATGACTTTGATACCTAGAGAGTTTTAGGTCGAGATACTAAGTTGACTAAGTTCAAAGTTTAGTTTGTCTGATGTGACCAGTTAAACTAAAATAAAAAATCAGATACATTTAAAGATAATAATTTGTATCATTCGATCATTTGTACAATAGTAATAACTAGCCTATAGGTATTAATCAATTAGCCGTATATAGAAATAATAATAGACTTGTATGCACACTGTTGACATTTTAAATTAAAAGAAATCAATAAAAATATATAAAATGTATTCAATAGAAATTATTGTCTGTTCAACCATGTCCTTGATTTTGGGTGCACAAATTTAATCGCAATATGCCGTGTTGTATTCGTAGTGGTTCAGGTTTGTTTGCATGGACATAGCGCCCTCCTCTGGACCGACTCTGTGACAACACCAGTCCCTCATTTTGTATGTTTTTAGATTTTTTTTTCAGTTACCTAATAATTTTCAAAATCCCCAATCTGTTGCACATTTGTGATGTATTTATCTTACATTCATATTCATACAACATCTCTTGTTCTGGTCTTGGAACCTGAATGAGCACATAGCTTTAGATATTTCGATATTGAGTGGCATAAATGGTAATAAAATAACAATATGGGTCCATTTAAAGTCTTCTAGTCAAATCAAATACCCAAACCATTAATGGAAACTCCTCAACCCAATACAGATGAATAAACCATACGTTCAAATTCGGCTGTGGTGTTTTGATAGAAAAGCTACATGTAAATCTTGCTTATGTCATGCTTAAATCATGATCACAGCATATCAGATACTTAGCCATAGCCAATACATTTTGCCAGTTTCTCCACACCTGGCCTAACTTTCTTTAACTGATCTAACATTATCTGTATTAGCTTCTATATTAGACAATTTTGTGTGTCAAACATAAACTATTTAAAAAGTGCACCACAGGTTCATTGTGGATAAAGAGGATTTTAAACTGGCCCATATGAGGAGCACATTCAGAGCACTTTTTAATATCACATTCAAGGACACACTGTATACTAATAAGCTGGTCCTGATGTAATCACAGTGTAATAGTTGGTAAGCACTGTGCAGTTCTTCACTACTAATGCTGCTTTACTGTATTAAAGGGAAAATATGCCATTATTATATTTAGTAAAATAATTATGTTGTTTATTATTATTATTATTTAATGGACATAACAAATTGAAAGACCGAACTCTTCACTGAAGTTCTAATTAAATGCTTGACGTGTAATGTTTGGTAGCCACGCACAGTACACACACACACACACACACACACAAAGCTACTATACTACTTCTGGGGAAAACAATCTTATAAAGCATGACCTTTTAATCTCTCTGTGACCTGTTAGAAGGAAACCCGTACCCCGCTGACAATAAATCGGGTTATTAAGTTAATTCAGTTCAGGACTCGCCCTTAATTATAAAACGATCCTAAAATAGACCGCGTCTTCAGCTAATCATTCTCGTGTGTCCACTGGGGGGAGGGGGTGTGGGTATAGCAATAAATCAGGTTAAAAGGGGTACACAACTCTGCCCCTGTCCCATGTAGGTTTGTTGCGTCTGGTGTTTCGGTGTTTTGAACAAATCTTTTAAACGAACGAGTCGTTTTCGTTCACTTCCATGCAATGACTCAGAGCATCTCGTTTTGAACGAACCAGGACATCTCGTTCGTGAACGATTCCATCGATTCGGTTAAGTGGATGATTTAACGAATCATTTAATACTGGAGCAACCTGTAGACAGAGACACTGAATGAATCAATACACGAGTCTGAACAAATCTTGTTAGTGAAAAGATTCAAGTCCTTTAGGTTAACTAAAAATCCCCAACACTAATAGGCAAATAAATGAAGCCTGGATATGCATAATGTTGTATTTAAATGTGTAAAATAGACTTTACATGTACAGATACAACTAGATCGTATAAATGCAGATAAATCCTGCAGTCAGTCTCGCGCAGTGAGTTATGACGAGTCTCGCGACAGTTCCACGCTATTCATCAACTTCACTCCTGTTTTTTTGGAACGTCCCGTGAGTCTGTCGAGATGGAAATGAAAAAACAGGTGGGTTTTGTAAATCACCATAGCCAGTACTTCATGAATTTTCCCCCTGAAGCATAAACAGAATGAGTTTTACCAGAAAGTGTACATAAATGTGTTTTTAATGTACCATATTGTAAAACCGGACAGTGTTTTATTCATTAAATCGTTCAGACTGCTGTTGCGTTCCCCCCTCCCGCGAGTGGTGCGTTCCGCGGGGTGGCGGAAGTCTCGCTCTGCCATGTTGAGCGCTTTGTTTCTGTAAGTGAGACGCGATGATGGAGCAGAGCTGGAGCTCTTTCTTATTCCAGGTGAGAAACCCTTTCTCTTAAACACACATGCACGTTCACACTCACACGCCGTCATCTCGCCGTTCACTCGTGCTACCGGCCTGCCTGCTTCAGTTTGCTTTATCACTAGAGATATTTGAAAAGGCGCAGTTGGAGCAAAACAATAGTAGAGGAGTCCCAGGCGCCCAGCTGCGCTCCCTCTCTAACGTTAACGTTAGATGTAGTAAGACTCAGTCTCTGTGTCTGTAGATCTAACCCTATATCCTTCTTTACCCCTCTTGTCTGACTCTATAGATGCAGCCCTGTGTAAGTTACATCAGTTTGTTACTCTATCTGCAGATCTGTCCTCCTGTTTACTCCTCTGTCTGTACTGCTTCTGTCCCGCTTAATTTCTTTGTTATCCTGTCACTATCTCCATCTCTCCTCCATCTATCCTTCCCTTCGTAGACCTTTCCCTCTGCCTCTATCTGTTCATTCATCTCCCTATTCACTCCTTTATAGATATTTCACTCTGTCCGTCTCTCTGTTTGTTCCTCTATCTCTATCTCCATCAATCTCTTTCCCTCTCTAGATCAGTTCATCATCTCTGCATCATAAATTCCTAAATCTCTCTGTTTTTCCACCTCTACCTTCATCTGTACCTCTGTCTAATGTACCCATAGTCATGAAAAATCTGGCTAAAATTTTTTTTTTTTTTTTTTTTATGTTGTGGAAAACAATGAATGAAAAAGTTATGGAAATTTTTGTAGTCTACGTATTTGTAAAAAAAAATATGGTGGAAATATTTTGACAATGTGTATTCAAATTTTAAAAGTTTAACACTTATTACAGCAACAGTCATAGTCATTAGTCTGTCTCTATCTGTCTGTCTGTCTGTTTTAGGACAGAAAGAATCAGACACGCGTAATAAGCGGCTGTAGTGACTCAGATCCTGAAAACCTGTTCACATGTAAACTCACTTTACGAGGTGTTCAGTTAAATAGCATTTTGCTTTCTTAGTCACTTCTATCCTCCGGGCTTTAGTTAAAATTTCTGCTTTTCATTATACCTTTCATAAAATGCATTGATTCCCATTGCACCTGGTTCCTCCTGGTGTGATCTGCAGCTGGATACATGTATATTAATATTGTTGAAGATCGTATTTATTATGCCCTGTGATCACAGATCTTTTGAAGTCAGTGAGAGTTTTACAGTATGTACAACTACTATAAATCATTCTGGGGAACATGCTTTGTTTGCAGCACATGTTGAGAACACATGGATGTTCTTTACTATGCATGGTTTTGTTATATGTGTTTATAATAACATTGTGACCCATATTTCACTATATGACTCTTCTGAAAAGAAACATGCACATTGTTTTACATTATAACCTATGCTTCAATAAAGCTGAAACTGATTTGCAAGATCTCATATTTCCTCAAGCAATGGATGTTTGGGGTCCTGTTTTGCCCTTGAAGTGCTGCACGACTGAGTCATTCCACAGTCAGTTCTCGGGAAGTGAGATTAGACGCGTTTGATCTAATGTGACACATGCCGCCACGCAGTTTTTTTTCTGTCTCTTTTTAATTGAAAAGATGTTTGGATTAGCATGAATCAGGCTGGAACCTTTGGCAAAAACAGCAGCTGTGATTGATCAGGTGACTTGTTATTGAAAGAGCATCGTAGTGAAAGTAGTGACTTAGGGCTTTAGTCATGAACTTGGTGAGACTGCAGAAGCTTTTCTGATGGTAAACCTTACTTTGAGGGTGAATCACTTCAGTGGGTGTTTAGTGACAGGGCATATCCTTCAAGTGTCTTGGGATGCACTTTTTTAAATGGTTTAAGTTGGTCTTCATAAACTAGTTGATGTCACTAATCAGTTATTCGTTGTGACCCATCATGACCTAGTGTATCCTAGAGAAAGTAGAATTCCTGTAATCCATTTATCATCAAGCTGAGGTAGGTTTGTGACTCATGAGTCACTGACTCATAAAACACCCTTTATTTGTTGATCAGACGCACAGCACAGACGAGACGCTCCTCAGACCTGCCCCGTCATCTCTGGGGCCCATCTGCATCTTGCCTTTAGGGCCTAACAGCTTTAGTCTTTCATATTTCCTTGTGCTGAAGATGAATGAAAGTTGTGACGTCTGACTGTCCGGGATCTAAGAATGTTTTTGGAGTCGGTGTTGGTCACCAGAGTGAAAATGTTAGCTGGGACACTTTCTCAAATGTTGCTATATATCAAGAAACCGTATTAATGTGTCATCAACACACCAATCTGTTATACCATCTATACCACTATTAAAGCTGTGGTTTTAACATCATTATCAGCTCTCTACAGTACAATGACTTAAAATATGTTTTATATTTACAGTGTATTACAGCCTTAATTTTAGCTTGTATCATGTGTTTTTACACTGATGCCAAAATTCTTATTAAATTTATCTTCTGATTTGCACCCATCAAGTGTAAATACCAGTATATACATGTATTTAAGTCAAGAAATATGCAAAAATAAAATGTTTCATTGAAAAACACAATTATTGTTTTTATTAACTTCTAATTATTTATTTCTACTAAAATATGTGTGTTCAGTAAATTCAAAAACATCATTAAATTACAATTTACATCAATAGATTATTTTAAAAAATGATAGACGTACAATTATACAAGCACACACACACTTTTTATATCATATCATAGTTAATTCTAATTAGCATCTGTCTGTTTTTGTGGATTAAAAAATATATTAATAACAGACAGAATAATAAATTCATATTATATATATATATATATATTTTTTTATCATGTGAAAATATTATTCTATTATTTATGGACAAAAACAGACATATGCTATGATGATGTAATATATTCAACATTATGGGGTTGAATTTCCAGCCAAAATAATTTGCATGTATTCAGTTACCGTGGTTTAATATCTCATAGCATGATGTAAGGATGTGGTCACACCACCCACCCCTGTCCCAGTGAAACAGGCTTCATGCGTCTGTGAAAATGTGTGAACTGCAGGGAGATTATGCATTGGGATTCATCCTTTAGGGTCTAATAGTTGTAAACAGCTGGGTTGTGTAGTGTTATGAGCTGTTCGCCTTCCCACAAGCTCCCTGTTCCTTTTGTACTGTTTTTTTGCCCGTTTAATCACCCTTTCTTCTTTGCTGTTTCTTTTCAAATTCAAATTTAAGAAAGCTTTACTCGAAAATGAATTACCATGTGTTTCAGCATCCAGCCCGGGCCTGTTGCAGATCTCCATTGTGCGGCCGCTGGCTTTTCAAAACTCCTTATTCTCTGGCTGAACTCGTTTTCTCTGTTATTTACGTTACACTGACCTCAGACTTCAGACCCGATTTGTATCAAAATTGTCAGAGTGGCGTGAAGACCCAGCAGGGCTACAGTCATTCTGCGTCACACACTCGCAGAGTTCACATACACACACACACACACACACACATGCAGCGGCCTAGTCTAGACTTGTGTCCCCAGACGTACCCAGTAAACTGATGACTGGGATGCTATAGGAAAAGAGCAGACAGATATATGTGTGTGTGTGTAAATATGCAGTTCTCCTAACGAATAGAGGAACCAAATCAGAGAAGACTCCTGCACAAAGACCCCCTGCGGATCCATGAGGGCATCCCGGCTCCGATTTGTGTCCATCACAATAGAGCAGATAAAATAAGGAGCAGAAAGGAGCGTTCTTTTTTTTTTTGTCCTGCGTCTGCCTGCATTGCGGTCAGCCCTGCGAGATGGATGGATGATGCTGAATGCGAGAGGTCAGGTATTTAACCCTGCCCTCTCCGTGATTGCACGAAAGTACGCATCTTAATTGCGGTGTCCTCTTTTTGCTGCATCTGCAGAGACCAACTGCATCATGCACCTGATTAAGCAAAATTACATAATTATTAAATCTTCTAATGGACCCTGTTCATAGACTATGGATCTGTTTCCACAATTATTAACATCGTGAATATAATTTTTGTCTATTTTCATAGTAAAAATATATAACGCTATCCTTTGTTTTACGTTACATTGGCATTATATCTAAAAAAAATAGAGTATTATGAATATGGCAACTGAAGGAGTGATGGCAAATTTAACATCTTTCTCTCTTCTGACCAACACATTTTTTTTCATCATATGTAATGTCATATTTTTGACATGGTATTTATTTTCCTATTGGAGCAAACAGAAATGCAAAAAAAAAAAAAATGTGCTGTAGTTTCCGTTCACCACCAAAGAGGTTTTCCTAATTATGATCCTAATTCCTAATTATCCATAAGTTCTAATCAGGAAGGTCCAGCAGATCCTGGCTTTCATACAGCATGGCAATACAGTTGTATTTTCATTTTTCTTAAAGTCATTTTTACTTGATAAACACCTATCTGCATTTATGCATTTACATAAAAAATAAAATAACAAACACAGAAACCGGCTGAATGCAAAAACATCCAATGCTTTAAAAGATAGATATTAAACAAAAATGCTAAATCTCAAGCTTTTTCACAAAAATCTTATTTAAAAGATCCAGTTACTACAAGACTATAGGCATACAATTGTTTTCAGAATATACAGTACATATAATAAGTGCAATATTTTGAAGTCAAATATTCATCAAATAAGCACGCTAAAAATCAAAGTACCTTTTTTAGTTTTTGCACAACGCTATATTATTAGTCTATTATAATATATTTTGAAATTTGAGAGCCAATAATTCAAAGGTTTTAGCATCCGCAGTTATTTTGAGACTAAGCATGCTAAAACTCTCTGTATCAAGTTGAAAAATATTAAGTAGTCCACTTCACTAATCAGTTAGCTTGTAGGATGACTAGTGAACCCATATTTATGTTTCCTTTGCCTCTGAGAACTGACAGGCCTTGTTGTTTCATCAAGGCAGGGGAAGCTGTTCCCTCAGGGGCCGAGCACTAATAATGCCACCTTTGACCTTTTGCTGACTTCATTCATGGTTTAAAATCTACATCTGATTTTTGCTCATTAGTTGTGTGCATTTGGGGAAGGTTTTTTGATTGTTGTCGTTTAAACCAAGCTGGTTTGGGGCTGTTTCTGTGGTTTGTGGGGGCTGTGCCTGTTTTAGATGCTCCATTGAACATCAATAGTGGGTTAACAGGGTGTTTGCCGCACTTTATCGAGTCTTTTAAACCCCTCAGGCTGCGGTAGAGTTGAGAAGTCGGATTCATTATTGTGAACCACTTCGTTAAGACTGTTCATAGATACATTGAATTTAACTTTCATACATGTTCAGAAACTTCAAGTTTGGCAATAGATGTGTTTGTGATGGTTGTATATTGTTTTCCCTCTGGTTGTCCTGGTGTTGTGGCTCAGAGATCAGTGTCTGGCGGGGCAGGTGGCTGTGGTGTAGGTTAGCAGTGAATGTCTGTAAGCTTTTGCCCCTGGCTGTCTAAACAAATCCCTCACGCTGCTCTGTGTGTGAGGGAGAACTAAAGGAGTGCATCCAGCCTCCCAGAAGCCTCAGTAAACAAATAAACATCCACCTCTGTTTCCAGGCCTGCGAGGTGGCTTTCACTGTGTGTTCAAGTTGGCTGCATCCCAGTTCACATACTTCTGTGCACTGAAAGTAAATAGTTCACTCATAATGGGAAAGTATACACTTTTAGAGTTGTAGTAGGAGAGTATGTCAGTATTGTCTCAAACCCACATCATAAAATTGCATCATGCATTTTAACTGCTGTGGCAACATCTGGTTCGCACAGATGTAGACTTTAAAAATCAATTGTACCGTATTTTTCGGACTATAAGTCGCACCTGAGTATAAGTCGCATCAGTCCAAAAATACGTCACGATGAGGAAAAAAACATATCTAAGTCGCACTGGACCATAAGTCGCATTTATTTAGAACCAAGAACCAAGAAAAAACATTACCGTCTACAGCCGCAGGAGGGCGCTCTTTGCTGCTCAGTGCAGTCTACAGGAGCACTGAGCCCCCTCTCGCGACTGTAGACGGTAATGTTTTTCTTGGTTCATTTCTCCTTGTTAATTTCTCTTGGTTCATGTCAAATTAATTTTGATAAATAAGTCGCACCTGACTATAAGTCGCAGGACCAGCCAAACTATGAAAAAAAGTGTGACTTATAGTCCGGAAAATACGGTATTTGTGAAAGACAAGTTTTCTATTAATCCATTTATATTTAATTCTATATTACCATTTAGAAGTTTGAGGCTGGTGAAAAAAAATCTTGCTTTTGCATTTAGCTATGCACGATATATCGGCCACTAAATGTAAATTTTTCTGTTTGTTTTAACAGTGAGACTTTGTAAACAGGCTCTCGAAAATTCTAAAAATTTGGATTTAGATTTATCAGCCAACATATCAGTTATTGGCTTTTTCGAATTATCGGTTATCAATATGGGACAACATTTTCCCTAATTTAGTTGATTAAAAGTAGAGTAAAAACAGTAATATTGTGAAATATGTTTAAAATTAAGCTAACTGTTTTTAATAAAATCTAGTAAAGCTGAATTCTCAGCCAACATTACTCCAGTCTTCAGTGTTGTTCAAAAAATCATTCCAATTTGCTGATTTGGTGGCCCAGAAATATTTCTTATAAATGAACAATTTTGTTAATTTTTTTGTTAAAACCATGATATATTTTTTAGGGAAAAAAAGGGAAAAAAATAAGGAAATGAGGTATTTGGTAATAAGGTATTTGAAATAGAATCTTTCATAACATTATAAATGTCTTTGCTGTCACTTTATCAGTTTAGTGCATCCTTACCGGATGCATTAAATACAGAAGAGATCTAGACCTTCATCTGTGCAAAATGTAGTTTGATATCTCATAAGAGCCAGTATATTGCTTATCAATCTATCATATTCCTGTCGATCAAACACAACTATCTGTAGTGTTAATGCTACAACTCTCTTGTTTTCTCTGTGAAGTCCTTGTCATCTCGTTCACACACAGGTTTAGCTGAGTTTGATCCTGACCTGCTGAATCATCTCACTTGTGTTACAGTTCATTTTGCAGTCACATGAAGAAGCGGGAGCATCTCAGCAGATCGGTTTACGCCAGCCGAACAGATTTAGATTCCTCAGCGGCCCGGCGTTGTTTTTGAGCTCAGTTAATCAGAGCGCACAGCCTCTGCCCTGAACCCAGCCCTCATGCCAGCATGTGCTCTATCACGACTCCAGCGTAATCTGTGTCATTAGTTTGGGGCCAAGATGACACTTTTGATAACACTGTGAATCATTCTGAATCAGGATTTCTGAATCCAGTCATTAGCCCAGCATGCATTTCTGTGGTTGAAGAGGGGAAACTTGACTCATTTGATTTAATGAGAAGTTTCTCAATGGAGTGCCTCTTCCTCCTGCCAGTTGTCGAGTCCAGTGTGTGTTTGTATGTAACATGAGCGTGTGTTCATTCCTGAACTTCTGCTCATCGTTAGTCACCCCGCAGGCTACCGGAAGTGCTGATGGGAACACAGAACACACACACAACAAATCTGTGCTAGATGGACTTTGTCATCTACATCAGTGAGATCAGAGTTTCTCATCTCTGTTCAAACGTACTGGATTCCCAGAGTTAAACTGAGGAAAGATAAAATACAAGTAAAATCCAGTATATATTCTATTATTTAATTCTGTTCTATTATATATGACCCTGGGCCACAAAACCAGTCAAGTTGCACAGGTATATTTGCAGCAATAGCCAACAAAACATTGTTTGGGTCACAATTATTGATTTTTCTTTAATGCCAAAAATCATGAAGATATTTTGTAAATATCTTGCCTTAAATATATTAAAATGTAATTCTTGATTAGTAATATGTGTTGCTAAGGACTTTATTTGGACAACTTTAAAGAGCAATTTTCTGATTTTTTTTTTTGCACTCTCAGATTCCAGAATTCCAAATAGTTGTAACTCAGCCAAATCGTGTAATATCCTAACAAACCATAAATCAATGAAAAGCTTATTTATTCAGTGTTTAGATGATGTATGTATCATCTATAAATCTCTTTGAAAATAATTTACCCTTACGAAGGTTTTGTGGTCCAGGGTCTATAATATATATTATTATTATCATTATTATTTACTACTTATATTAGTTATTTTTCTAATTAAAAAATTATGCCCGGTTACGTAAGTATTAAAGTTTTCCATCTTTTTGTTGAGTTTTGATGTCTGAGTTTTGAAGTCTGAATCTTAAAATCATAAATGTATATGATTTATATAATAAATAAATATAATAAGGTATATCATTAATACTTTAACCTGTGCTCAAAATAAAACCGTTTTGGATTTATAACATTTCTCTGAACTTATTTTTGGGGGTGTCGCCGTACATGACTCTGTGTGTTTTTAAAGTTTAAACAGATAACGGTTTTAAAATGATTTAGTTTTGGGAATTAATTTATTTATGTATTTATTATCTCATTATTCTATTTCTTTTATTGAGTATTCCATTTTTATTATTTCATTTTGTTTCATTTTATTTAGTGAATTATTTTATTAGTTATTTTATTTTATTATTGTGATATACTTGTTTATATCTATATCTATATATATATATTTCTTTTTTTTTTTCATCTCATTATTTAGTATTTTATTCTATTATCTATTATTTGTAATTATTAAGTGCAGAATATCTCTCTAGGACATTTTTAGCAGCCATAAATTTGGTCAACATTGTTTTTATTATTTTTTTGTTTCCTGTTCTGTCTTCTCCTTCCAGCAGGCTAATGAAGCCCTTCACCACCAGCACCAGGTGGCCCCAAGCAGCCTGCTGCCACTGCTGAACTCTGAGCCCCAGGACCAGAAGCCTGTGATGCCCATTCCTCTGGACCACAAGCCCCCCGTCAGCGCCGCCGAGCTCCTCAAGGACAACGTAGCCAGCGGGACTGGGGGAGGAGGGGGTGGCAATGGCGGAGGAGGTGGTCCAATGCCCGTGGTCAAGAAAGAGCACAAGAGCAAGACACCATTCATCTGCGGCTACTGCAACAAGGCCTTCCGCGACAGCTACCACCTCCGCCGACACGAGTCCTGCCACACCGGAATCAAAATGGTGTCCAGACCCAAAAAGATGGCACAAGCGGCACCCACCATGGTTTCGCTCATCTCCACCATGTCCCGTGAGAACACAGGCGACCCTGCCTACATCTCAACCGTCGCTGGCATCTTTTCCACAGCGACCACTTCCACATCTTCTGCCTCTACTGTCATGTCCCCGACGTCCATGTCCAACGTGACCCAACACAGTGCCCCCAAAAAGCCACCCAAACCTGTAAAGAAGAACCACGGCTGTGAAATGTGTGGGAAAGCCTTCCGGGACGTTTACCATCTGAACCGGCACAAGCTGTCACACTCGGATGAAAAACCATTCGAGTGTCCTATATGCCAACAGCGCTTTAAGAGGAAGGATCGCATGACGTACCACGTGCGCTCACATGACGGAGGGGTCCACAAACCCTATGTCTGTTCTGTATGCGGAAAGGGATTCTCGAGGTATGTGGAGCTTTTTCACTTGCTTAAATTTAATCAGTATGTTTGGTTTCGAAGTTATGAATTATAAGGAATTCAATGATTCTGGTTCAGATTCTAGTGAACAATTCTGGATCTTCAATGATTCCTAAAGTATTTTAAGGAACCTCTTCCCTTTTTTGACAACATACACTGTTTGGCGTCAGTGAGTTTTTTTTAACTAAATTAATACTTTTATTCAGCAATAATTCATTAAATTGATCAAAAGCAAAAAAAAAAAAAAAAATATATATATATATATATATATTTGCTGTTCTTTTGAACTTTCTAGTCATCTAAGAATCTTAAAAAATATATACGTTTACAAAATACGTATATATACATAAACCTGCATATTAGAATAATTTCTGAAGAATCATGTGACACTGAAGACTGTATTTGCTGCTGAAAATTCAGGTTCGCCATTACAGAAATAAATTACATTTAAAAAAAAAATTGAAAAGAAAAATGTTGAATTGTAATAATTTTTCACAACATTACAGTTATTACTGTTTTTGATAATAAATGGAGCCTCAATAAGTTTTCTTTCAAGAACATAAAAATCTCTTGACCACATACATTTGCCCAGTAGTGTATTTAGTTTGTATTATTTATGTTATTAATTGTCATTTATTACAATATTTATAAAGTTTAAAAAAAATGTACAAATAGTAATTAAACTAAATTAGCACGAGTTTTAAGTACAGTAACGGTTCATTTCAAGTTGGAAATGAGAAAAAAAAAAGATTGGTAGCTTGGTATAATTGTTAATTGATTGATTTAATGATGCTTAATCATTTAAAAATGATTTAATGTTGGTTCTGAGTTCTTAATATAAATTCGTACAAATAACTATATATCTACACTGTAAACTGACCGTATAGAACGTATACGTTAATGACAAATGTGAGTCATTTCCATCCTGCATTAAATGAGGTTGTTTGTGGATTCTGATGATGTCAGTGCGTTTAATAATGTCTGTTGAAATATGTGTTCAAAGCTGGAGCTGAATCCACCATCTGCTGTTCTGATGATGTTAATGTTGTCTCGTTCCTATTGGCTGCTGCTGGCTGATTTATAGTTGTTGTGAATGGATCTGACTGGCTGTCTTTGTAGGGCCCAGCATGCCGAGGGTCTGCTTGAACAGAAGGAGGAGGGGGTGCTCTTTTTCCTCTGTTATTCCCCCTTTCTTTCCTGTTTGTTCTGTCTTAGAGGATCAGCGCTGGGGTTTCCTTTGAGTCACTCAGGGGCCGCAGACATACGGCTGCTTTAGGAGTCTCATCTATAGCTCGTCCATAACGTCCCTGAATATCCGGGAAAGCATCGGAGAGGCCTCGCTATCCCTGAAATTAATCCTGGGATTATTTATCACGCACGGACCCAAATCAAAGCGCAGAGATAAAAGGGGCTGTATTTAGAGCTCTGGCTGTTTCTGAGAACACCACCTGAAAACAAAATGACCCAGTCTCCTCCGGCTGGTCGTGTCAAATTCATATTTAGTGCAGTTTTCAAACCTGAATGAAATGATTTTCCTGCAAATGCCCCGTTCATTTGCATACACTGATATTTTGTTCCAAATACTTTGGCTATGAATATGAGAGGAAGTTGTGAGGTAGCAAAAAATTAAATCTGATAGAATGTTATTTTGATCTCTTCGAGCTACTAAAAGAGATACGATGTGAATTTATTGTATTATTTGATGAAAAAATACTGCTTAACTAATATAGTTACTTTTATTTGTAGATTAATTTTTTTTCTTTTTTAATATCTATATTATTAATGTTTATGTCCGTTTTAGTTATTACAGTACATCATGTCAAACTAATTTTAAATAATGAAGCTGAAATATTAATCAAGCTAATTTCATTACATTTTTTTACTTTTTTAATTTATCGAAAATTCAGTTAAAGTATACTATTCTGAAATATTACAATTTAAATAGCAAATTGTATATATATTCAAAGGCAATTTATTCCTGTATATAGTACATAGTAAAGCTACATTTTTTACACGTTTTTTCGTATTAATCGAATCAAAATGCTTGGTAAGGATGTGAAAATGCATAAAATGGAAACTGATAAATAAAAAAAAAACGTATGACTGAAAAACGTTTCGGAGGGAGTGTGTAAATGTGAGGTGTCGTATTTATTTTTTAATGTGCAAAAATTTCAGACTCATGTTCACATCAAAGCCTCCAGTGTGAGAGCAGCATCAGTTTGTTCTGGTAGCAGCTGGGAACAGTGAATTGTTGCTAGTATAGGCCAATATTTACTGTATGCCACATCTGTTAGCATGCTTCCTAGCTCACGGCAGCTGATGAATCTGCAGCTCAGAGGCAGACTCGCAAAGTACAGCACCTGAGCCTGCTGGTTTTGTTCTTATGAGGTGTGCACAGCAGCTGGTACCAGAAGCCAGTGGCTTTGTTACAGAGACTTGATGCTGTTTTAATTCTTGCCATGTTTTTCATTTTTCCCTCTTTTTTCAGGCCTGACCATCTCAGCTGCCATGTGAAGCATGTTCATTCCTCGGAAAGACCTTTCAAATGCCAAGTAACGGTAAGAACAGGAACCCATTTACCCTATTTATTCAGTGGAGCCTCAACTTTTTGAATGTTTAGTTGCTGGCAAATAAAGGTTTGAACACCAGAAAGGATTATTATTGAAGACTTAACAATCTTTGGATAATTAAAAGAAAACTGGTTGAATTTGTGCTGTAAATGATGTAATGCTGTCCATTATAGGCCTGTACATCAGCCTTTGCCACCAAAGACAGACTTCGGTCGCATATGATTCGGCACGAAGGGAAAGTCACCTGTAATGTGTGTGGAAAGATGCTGAGCGCCGCCTACATCACCAGCCACTTAAAAACACACGGCCAGAACAACTTCAGTAATGCCTGTAACAAAGGTAAGTGCAACGTGATTGGCTGCCCCGGCCAATCATCCGGTAGTCTGTACAACATCTCTCCCAGCCTCTCTGGGTGACTCATGTAGCTCTAGCTCCAGCATCTTTCTACTAACACTCTGTTCATCCTTTCCTCAGAGCTCTTTGCTGTCCCAACAGCTCCCAAACTCTCCTATACACTCAAGTGCACTAGTTTGAGAAGGGACTTTGCAAGCACAGTTGGGAGATTTTTAACCCTCTTTTTGAACCATCCAGAATGACAATGTAATCAGCCTACAATAAATGATATTCTGTTGTGGTCTTAATAAGTCCTACAACTTTTCAGAATATATTATTCAGAAACATCTACAATAATTTAATTAAATGTTTTCTTGACATCACAAGTTATTCTGAAACCTTCACTATCCCGTGCCTGGCCTGTGATTTTACAGGTTCTTGGTTTGACTAACGTAGGTTTTAGGAGCGAGTGTAGATTTGCTATTTCTTAGATGGAATCTGAAGAAGCACAAAGAATCTTGGGAGTGTAGTCTCTGTAAAGTAGACATGAGAGCCATTTGAAGGCATTTTTTAGCATTTCTGTCCAGAATGATAATTGAACAAGGCTTTCAAGATTCTTTTTCATTGAAAGTCCTGTGCCATTGGCATCATTTATGTTTGGGAGTGTTTCACCGTGATTGGTTGTGCTGTTCATGACGTTTCACTGGTCATGGCATTTGACTCATGTGTTCAGATCTTAAGTTAGTCAAGCATGTCAGTGGAGAAGACCAGTGCTTTGCTTGGGGCAGAAACTTTTAAAAAATTATTCTAAATTTATTTGTTATATTATATGATTGTATTGTTATATACTATAGCTCAACATAATTCAAATAATTTTTAACAGTAATGCCCTTATAATAGACAAAGAATTGTTGCCTTTTTTTTCAAACAGATGAATGAGATTTTTTCTTTGCTACGGTCTACATGCTGTTGATAGAGCTTAACCTGTTTTGAACCTGAAACATTCAGATTACATTTAAATTTCTCCCATTTTAACACTATAGTCATGTCTGTATTCACACTGTGCAAATGCTGCAGCCCTGCATTGTTAAAAGTCCCATAATGCATCACTGCAGGCAGCTGCCTGCCCATCATAACCCTCTGTCTGTTTCTAAATAGGAGATTGGCAGTGGAACCACTCAGGGCTCCGAAAAGGTAAAAATGAAATGGAAACAAAAAAGGTGGAAAAGACGATGTACACACACAATAACAGTTTGCTCGCTCGTGTCTCTGCTGTTGATAACAGGAAGTTTAATCACCAATGCTCTCATAGGTCATTTGCCACATGAGTCTAGATGCCCAGAGGATTTGGGACAGAATACACACAAATCCCCAACACAAGCACTAACGCTTCTCCTGTCTCTTTCTCTGTGCTCTACAGACAACAATGAAGTTTGCAACTCTGCCTCCACTACACCAGTCTCGGCCACAGCCCCAATCACCTCTGCAATGAACCGCGGCAACACCAGCAACCCTGTTACAATAGCAGCCCAGATGAACATCTCTACCAACACAGTCAACATCACCTCTCCTGTCAGCCTGCAGCACCAGGTTACCATCACCGGCCCTGTGAACATTGCATCCGTCAACATCCCAGCCTCAGCGTCCATGAATATAGCCCATCCGGTGGCCATCACCACGCCCATGGCCATGCCCATGAACATCGGCGCCCCACTCAACATTGCCATGAGACCTATGGACACCATGCCCTTCCTGTCCCAAGTCTTGCCATCTTCTCACTGGTAAAACCAGGGGCGCTGACCAGCATTTTTTCCTGACATCTGAGTGGCGCGAACAAACCCATCGCGTGGCTACATTGCAACACTAGCAGAAGATTTGCACGGATTTCCAACTCTCTCTGGCCTTTGAGTATGTTTGCGTTTTGCGCACCTGGTGAGCAGCTCTGTAGCGGGGCATTGCGCAAGCTCCTCTGAGCACTTCAAACCCCGAATTTAAGAACAAATGCAATAATTGATGTGCATTTCGAACCCTTTTTTTTTTTCTTTTTTTTTTTTTTTCTTTTTTTTTTTTTTATATAAGCAGAGTGCCAGTGGGTTCTTCAATGATGTTGAAGTGTACCCTGCTAATCAGTATTTAAGGAAATTCGTTTAAAATGGATTGTTGCTTCCATTGGAAGGATGTTTTTAATATCTTTTGCATTATTTAGATTTTGCGCAGGGTTGTGAGTGTGTGCGTGCGTTATTTTTTTTTGTGTGTATGGAGGTGCCGTAGATCACTTTTTTTTTAATTAATGGTGTTCGTCATGACACTGTTTACTACTATTCAGTTTTTATTAGGGGAGGGCAGCTTCATTCTCTTATTGTTTACGTGACCATTGTTAGATGTCGCGTGTTTTTTTTTTTTTTTTTGCATACAGAAGAAAGCTTTGGAGGAAGGAAAGAGTCTTGCACTGAAAGCATATCTCTAGTTTAAAGAGGCAGTATTATCTAAATATAAATATCAAGATATGTTCCAAATGGTGCACTTGATGTGGTCGCTACTATCCCATGGCCTTTGTTTGTGCGGATCTATAAAGTCCATGATGACAAAGAGTATCCTGTTTGTCATTTAACGATTGAGAAAGGTTCCCCCTTTGCACAATAGTGCGGACTTCACAGCCTACTTTTCTACAGTCTGTGCAGCATTTCTTCACCAAAGTATGGACTCAGAGGGCCAAGTGTGTCATTTGGGACGGGGTTTATGAGCTGTAGGTAACCAGCTCATTTATAACAGCGCCATCTATTGGTTGGAGTACTGCGCTGATGCCCTTTTAAAGTTTTAATTTGGACTTTTGCCTGTTAAAAGTTTGTATTTGTATTTTTTATATGATGTTTGCAAGATTCCTGTTCTAAAAACATGTTTTACAAAGGAAATGGCTGAGAATAGGAAAAGAACATGGGTAATTCCAGGAAAATGCCTTGGAATTATTCATGTTTGTTTGTAAATATATTTCACTTAGATTTTTTTTTTCTATTTTTTTTTTTTTTAAAGTTTTTATTATTATTTTTATTTTTTTGG